>NC_080543.1:82316058-82616058 GCF_028640845.1 Ahaetulla prasina | reverse complement strand
ACCAATAGTCTGTTGTCTTTTATCTTTTCATTGATTTGTAGCTAAAGAGTTCTACAGAATCCAATCTGAGTTGATAAATGGGACCAGAGGTGTTGGTGACACTTCTGGTCCCAGTGACCGACTCAGATTGTATCCTACAAAATTATCTTGGGACACCAGGGGTAGGTTCTACTTACCTTTACTACCGGTTCACAATGGGATCATGCGCACAAAGCTTCTGTGCATGCACAGATCGACCATAATGATATCTGGGCGGGTGGGCGGAGCCTCCAGCTGATTTTACTACCGCTTCGCAAGAATCAGACTGAACCGGGGGGCAACCCACCACTTTTGGACACATATATTTGCCTTCATTTGCAAAAGAATTCTGCTAGCTGTACTATTGTCTTGATTACATCTAATGCAGTATGTTCCTACAAGGAAGCAGCAGATACTATTTTGACACCATTTTGTTTTCATTTCATTATCAACTGATTACATCTTTGCTAATCATATGGTTCATCAGCATAACAGGGGAATTTAGAAACACTACTGCTATCCACCGAAAAGCACTATCCACATTTGCAAGAGGCCTAAGTCTTACTGTTTGAACATCATTTCAGATTGCTGCAATTGTTCTTATTCTCAAAAGGAAATCTAGTTTTAGGCTTAAGAGTAGTAAAGATCATTAAAACTGCTTCAGCAAAAACATTGTATTGTTTTGTGCACTGCTTTATTGGGATGGCTGTTTGGCATTCCACTCTGTACTGTAGGTCATACAAAATGCAGCAAACTCTGGGGGAATCAGATGCCTTTGTTTTGGGCCAAGTATTCTGTGGGCAGACAACAAACTGTTGACTTACAGGTTTAGTGCTATTTATAGTGCTTGGAAAAGCACTATATTGGAAGCATTATGACTGAATTTAGTACTTTCTGTATGCAAATAATTTGCACTTGAACTACCTGCTCTTCCTGTCATTTCATGTGTGCAAATAAAAGGACAGTTAGAATGTTCCAATTTATTTAGATTTATATTCTGCCTTCCTTCAGGGGCTCTAAGCAGTATGGACAGCATTCTCTCCTCTAATGATTATCACAACAATCCTGATTAAACAGTGACTAAACCTCTCTGGTCCCAATCAACACCTTTACCACCACACTGCATCACCTGAACCCTACACTTACAAGCATGTTAAAAATTCAGATACTTCATGAAAAGTTTATTACCATACTAAACTTGTGTGGGGTCTTTAGAGGATCTTTATTTTTAATTCTGGAATAAGCAATTGACAAATAGACTGCCCTCTAGATTTTATTCTTGCCTCTTCTGTGGATTCTTCTAAATTCTGTGGATTATGCAAAAAGAACATTCAGAATTTTTTTAAGCACTTGAATTATTTAATTTGATAACTATTACAGCCATCAGTTGTATTGATTTTTTATTTCTATTTCAAATATCCACATCCAACCTAGATGATTCTATTTTTGAAGGAAGGTGATAATCTACAGTATGTTAACATCAGTGTTTAAAATTTTACTCAGATTATCTCTGTAAATATTAGATCCTTTCAAACCATGTATATTATATTAACCACAATATATTTTAATTGAGGAATTAGTAACTACCAAACACGGTAATGAGTCAGTTACAGATTTAAGACATTACATAATAAAAATAATTGACAAGTAAACATCAAGAAACTTTTATTTTCTCTTTAGATGAGGACATCCAATTGAAAATAATGAAAAATATATCTAAATTTATATCATGTCATATGCAAAGTTAAAATTTCAGAAACAATTTGTTTTATATAAAGGTTTGTATAAATGTAGTATACATTATCTGCACTATTCAAAGACATATTAGCAAAATGAATAAGAAAAACCTCATGGTCAAAAATATTGTGTTTATGTTTTATAACCACTTTTAACATATAAAATTCCTTGAGTGACATTTGTGACATTTTGTCTGCAATCCAGTACAGAAAACAACTAGATTCTTGAACGATTGGTATTTTAATACAATTTTAAAATATCTTTTAACAGTGTCTAAAATAAGTTATATTAAATGTCCTATTTAGTATCAAATTTGACTGTTTTCTCCCACGTCCAACACACCCTTCAACTCTCTAGAACAGGGCTGTCAAACTTGCGGCCTGTGGGCCGGATGCATCACGTGCTGGCCATGGCCATGCCCACACCCAGTTTAGCAAAGGGGAAAAAAGTCATGATATGTCACGTGACGCCGCCATGACAACATGAGTTTGACACCCCTGCTCTAGAAGAAATTTATGAAGTATATAGATGCAAGTTGGAGAAAAAAAATTCCCATGGTACCAGTGAAAAGTTCATTGGCATAATATATGTCACCCTTAAAAATCACAAACACTATTATATGCCAAATATAAGCAATCATGTTTCAGAATGAGATGAATAGGTGTGTTTATGTAACTTTGTCTGAGAGAAATAGGCATCAAAAAATATGAAAGATATCACAGTCATTATAGCTTATTTTTAAATACCTGAGCATATATAAATAACTGCAATGGTTAAAGAAAGTTATATATTGGAGCTGTTGTACCCTCTTATGACAAGCAAAGTTTGCTGATATAATATGAATTCCAGAAGTTCATCAGAAAATAGGACATCACCAAAGTGATTTCATTTAAATTCAGTTTCAGTCATTTAAAGGAATACATTGCTTCAAAAATGGTTTGCAAGTTTGCCATTTTAGCTAAACCTGAGTAATTAGTGTATTAATAAATACACTAATACACAATAAACAAGGCATTTTTAAACAACAAATGTGTATTTTAACTAGAATTTTTTTCCATATAAAAAGGCAGTAAGAAATATAAAAACTACATTCCTTTCAGGACTATATCTTTTCTAGTGACACTTTGACAAATGGAACGCCTGATCCTCTATTCAACAAAAGTACATAAATTGTCCCTGATATTATATTGGCAGTGACGGCAAGGTATTTTATTATCAGCACTTTTTGTAACTTACAGATAGAACACCAAGATTCGGATGAATTATATATCCAAGTGTAATTCAATTCCTTTGTTAAAAGAAGTTACTGGCTTTTTTTATATCTGAAAGATGTTAAGAGACGCAAAATAAAAAAAGACATTCAATATCTCTCCCATCATCCCATTCATTTCCAGATATTTTCCGGGGATAAAATGGCTCAGCGCAACATGAGAATTCAGGAATATTGCATAGTACCCCAAGTTGCCCTGTATGAATCTGTCCATCAATTATTTCTTCTTTTCCCTTCTACTTCTCTCCCTCTCCCTCCATGAAATGAGAAACAAACCAGACAGGCATTAATGAACAGTATGAGGACACATACATCCAGCAAACACTATTCACATGCAGTGAAAGGTGACTGAAGGTAAAGTTTTGCAATTAATTAGAAACTCTATACATGCTGAAATCCTTCAGGATCCTACACAAGATGGTGGGTGTCATTGTGTTCCTTCCTGGTGGCATAAAATCATATTTTAGAATGCAAAAGGAAACCTGATTAGGCAATTATCTTCCATAATTCACTACGTCCCCACCAGGGAATCTCAACCCTATGTTCTACTGGAACAAATGCGATTGGTCTTAGGATACAGCTTGATGATATATCAACATCTATAAACTAAGGATAAAATGTATAATGCATATTTTGTTTATGCTTTAAAATGAACAAAAAACCTGCAGTTCATCATCTGCCACAGTGCAAAAATACCTTTAAAACTCACTCTTTAAAAAACCTTGAATACTATGTACAAAATATATATTTATACACACACACACACGAACCCACACACATAAATATACAAGTGCATGAACATATGTTTATGCTAGATGGAATGTTTCAATACAGTGTTTCTTATATCATTGTAAGAAAACTGAAAGTTATTTGCTCACTTCGGAGTTGGCTGTTCAAATCAGCCATAAGAAATTCCTTCTTAAAAAAGTAATTTTCTCCTTAAATTGTCAACATGCTGCAAAAATGTATTTTAATAATTTAAGTTTGTAAAAAAAAGAGCTTATCTGTTTTTTGCACACAACGTAAACTTACAAGTATATGGCTATTTTTTTAATGGAAATTTGCTTCACATGTATGTGATTGTATTAATTAAAGAATTACTTAATTAAAAATAATATTTCCTCATCCCAGCATAGAAATTCAGCCATTTTTGCAAAAAAACCAAAAAAAAAAACCCTCTACTTTTGATTTTTTTAAAAACATAAAGATCCTTTGGAATTTAGCTGTTTTGGTTCTGAATGAAAATGCATCAGCTGAAGCTGAAGAGGTGAGAATGTATTTTGCAGCTTCTCATATAAATACTCTTAGCACTACTTCCTCCCTGCATATTTTAAAAAGTTATTAAATATAATGTGAAACTTTTAACATTAAATCCCATATTTAAGAAGTATCTATAAAACAATGCTGATTTACGATATTTCTTTCTGATTAGATTAGTAGAAACAATATGCTGAAAATTTCTTTGTGAGCTGAGTGAGATTTTTTGATCCATTCGATCAGGCAGTTTCAGCCCTATTGTTCTCTTTTGAACCTGACTGGTTGTTGACTTAAAATGCAATACTATCACTGTGCATTCACTTTCCTAGAACTTTCCTTCCTTAAGTCTTTCTATATGATAACATAGTTTTAATGCTGGGCCCAGTTTTAGACCCATATACTTCATTATCATATCACTCCTCAGTAATAGAAGAGCCTTCCCATCAATTTCCTGTGAGGAAACAAGATGACAATAATTAATGATCAATTTCAGAACAAGAATATTGACACAATATTCTGACTGACACAACATAACTCTTTCTCCCACATTATCACCTTTCCAAGAGAAAAACAGAAATTCAAATCTAAACATCTTGGAAATTTTCATTGACAAATCTTCAGAATTTATATTATAAAAATTACAAATAACAATTATATAATATGTATATTACAATTTCAAATTTATTTACAGAATCAGCTATACATATAGAGCTGTAGTATTATGACTCGAACTAGGCAAAGCAGCTTTGGATCTGGTATGGTTACACCGTCCATTTCCTTAACGCAGAACATGGAGCTTTAGGACCTTGTCCAGATCTTATGACCTAAGGAAAAGGTTTACCCAAGCCTTTGAGGAGAGAGAGTAAGACCCCTCATGTTATTCCATCTGGTTTCTCAACTTGCCATCTTTTATCTTTAAACTGTTTAATTATAATTTCTTTGTTTGTGGTTGAGTTGCCCAGGTTCATTGGGAATCAGGTGACATACAAGTTAAATAAATAAATGCTGCAACACCTTTAAGTAGGAACAGCAAACGTTACATACCAGATGAAAAGCAAATTTGTCTGTTTTGAATCTGCAGAAGCTTGAATCTGTGCTCTTTCAATTCTCATTTTTGTTTAAACAATTCATTTTACTAGCTGTCAGAACAGCACTGAATCCATTTCCATGCTGGTGATGGATAAACATTTAACACTTTTTTCAAGGTCAAAATATTAGTGGCCTGAAACATCTCCAGACCCTCAGGTCTTCCGAACCCACATCCATCATATCCCTCTTTGACCTGTCTAAAGTGAAAAACACCTGATTTCTGAGTCTGATGGGGGAAGCAGCATCTGGAATTTGACAATCTGGTTTTCTTTTTTTCAATCCTGTCTCTGATCAAGAGAAGTTCTAATAAATTATTTGTCACCATAACATTATCCCAATGACCTTACTCACATATGATACCAGTTTAGAAAACAGAAACTAACAAATAGGTAAACTAATTGGAATCCATTTTAATCCTACCAAATTCTTCAACAGAACACGAAGAACATTTCACACATATCAAGTTATGTTTCCCTGTTCTAAGATTTTTCTCTGTATATTTTTGTGTAATTAATAATAGTTTCCCCCAAACACGGCAAGAATTCATGGAACATCAGGACTAATTTTTTGTTTAAAGATAATTCTGTATCAAGTAGAACTTACATTGACACAAAACTCTTTTCTAATGCAAACTACAATAGTGGTTTTCTGCTTTCAATACTCTTTTGGAGGAAAAAAGCTATTAGATTTCAGGAATATATTGGATTTTTTTTTATTTCATGTGATTCTAGGCACTATTAAAAATAAGTTGTACTTTACTTACATGTCTCCTGAAGAGTTCGGCATAGGGTGCTAATGCCTGAGGATCTGCTTCTTCTACAAATCGCATTACTTCATCAATTGACCATGTTGAAGGGTCTTTGCTGAAGAGATGCGAAGATTCCTGTTTTAGTGCACTGAGTTCAGGTCCTGTTTTAGAACTTGCAGCTTAAACACACAAAAGGATGAAACTGAAGAAGCTGGAGAAATAACCAAGGCATTTTAAGGATACATGCACACATTCAAATAGCTTTTATAGTTATTGGTGAATAGAAAACAACCGTCCCCCATTATTTTCTCATTTTATAAGCGTAATCTGAAAATATCTTGCTACTGTTAATGCAGTTATGAGCTACAGACACACAGACAAATATGGGAAGGCATATTTCCCAATCTGGTGGCTTCCAAATGTTGGCTCCCCAAATTCCTATTATGACCACTTCCAAGAATATCAGTTGAACGTATTGTAAATTATTTTAGCACATCTGGAGAATACTTAGTTAGAAAGGCCATGATAGTAGCTTGTTTCTGTTAGTAATTAATCATACATGTTTATTTTTAAAACTCCTCTGTATTGGATTTCCTTCAAAGAACAACATGTATAATAGCATTTATAAAACAAAGCAAAAGTGTTCATTTTGGCAAAAATAATAAGAGTATGTTGTGATTCAATTAAAACATAGGGATTACCTCAAAGAGAAATCCAGAAGCAGAAAACAGACAAGTATAATATCTATGTAATTTCTCTCCTTCCTTCCTTCCTTCCTTCCTTCCTTCCTTCCTTCCTTCCTTCCTTCCTTCCTTCCTTCCTTCCTTCCTTCCATAATGCTAAATTAATTGCCCACAGCCTTTGCCAAATAAGGATGTCAATAGAGCAAAGTGAAGATTCTGGTTTGATATGTCTGCTAAATTTGCTGACTCCTTTTATAAACTTAGAATAATAAAGTGCTTTTAGAGCCAGTTTTATGAATATACATATAGATGTGCACACAAACAAACCATGAACTTTTAGAAAAGTTCAAGAATACCTTCAATCCTCTGTTGCAGTCTCTTTCTGGCAAATTCACAATAACTTTTATTCCCAGTAGCACTTGATAATTTCTGTAGATTTGGTACTGTGCTTGAGGTAGCAGATACTGAAGGAAGAGAATGCTTAAAATAGGCTGTGTTCCCTGAAGTACAATATTCAGTGGAATTCTGATTGTTAGAACTTGACAGGGTGACTGAATTAAGTGCAGAATCCATTGAATTCTTGACAAAGCTGTGTTCTTTGGACGTTTCTTCATTTGGCATGGTTTCTGCTATACAGAATTTAACACAACCAGATTATTAGTAAAGTGATATGTATTATAAAGATTTTATTGAAAAATTTGCTTTAATATAAACATTCCCTATTTAAGAAAACTTTACCAAGATGAATAGGTTAACAACTCTGCAAGGAATATGATATTATTAATTATCTAACTTTACTGGCCACTCTGTCATTTGAATCAGAAAGATTATGGTAATTTTGGGGAAAAAGGAAAATACTGAAAAAAGAAACACAAAAGAAACTGATCCAAGTTATCAAATTTCTTGACATTGATAGTAAGCTGTCTAAAAGATGAAGAAATAAGTATGGATTGTCATGCTGAAGCCAAAGTTTAGAAAAGGCATTTTTGCATGCTGTATGCAACAAATAATCATCCTGTGTGTCAACTGTCCCACTGGTTTAGACAGCAAAAGAAACTTCTGGGATATTTTTTTTACCAAGAATATAACTTTACTGAAGATTCCATATGGGTACAGAAGTAGAAAAGCCAGTTCTAATGATGTCATGCCAAACAGCATAGGAAAACTTTCCCTTTTCGCCTTGGATCTCCCATTGTCACCAATCATTTGCACTCACTTTGTTTTGGGAATGGTCTGTCTGCCTCAGACATTCTCAGCCGGTCACCTTTGGTCTATATCAGGCTTCCAGTTGGCACATTTGCATTCTAAATTTCCCCCTCTCAAGCCTGCCTTACATTCCAATGCCTTCCCTCCCCCTCTGATTACTGTTGCCTGGTTGTGAGCAGGACTATGTAACGAGTCAACCATGACACACCGACCCTCCAAAAAGTTGATTAATCCTACAAAACAATATGTTTTATTATACCATGATCTCTTTGCAACTAATTAACCTACTGGGGTCAGTCCGGATACCTAACATGGAACCTCTGCATGAGGGCATGGACATTTGTTGCCATCTCCCATTCTGCTTCTGCCAAGGAAAACCCATCAGACTAAATATTGCAACTTCCCCAAGTATCCCCTTAACCTCAAAATGTCTTTCTCCTTCTATCCATGATTGAAGGAGGCTCAATGGTAAGCTACAGAAGGGCTTTAACAAACTACAATGAAACACAAGGTGAATGTGCCTGTGATTTTTTGGCAATTTCAATTCCACCATTACCGGATTCACAATCTGGATGATAGAGAAATGACCTACCGTATTTTTCAGAGTATAAGATACACTTTCCTCATGTTGTGTCTTGCCCGCCCTCAGAGCAGCCGGGGCCTTCTTACCTGCTCCCGCACACTGAGGAATGTATGCCTCCCGGTCCCAGTCCTGGCTCCATGCCCACACAAACTGCAGAAGGAGAATCTCCCTGCCCCAGCCCTGACTCCATGCCCAGGCAAACGGAGCAGCTAGACCCCTCCCCCTCCTCCACAGCAGGTGAGCCTGAGGAGGGTTTATTACCAACAGCTGATTGGTGTGACCCTCGCATCAGAAGATTGGAGAGGCGGAGGCTACAGAGGGAAGGGAGGGGCAGGCCTTAATGAGTGCTGAGTCATGGAGCCACACCCCATGGCCTATATAAAGGATCTACTTTCTGGCAGTCTCTGAGTCAGGCAAAAGTCAAACTTATCTTGCTGAAGTCACTTACTGGTCTCCTGCCTGCTCTGAGGACTTTGCTAGGACTTTGGGCAGAGCTGCAGAGGCACGCCTGATTCAGATTTCCCGGACCCAGCCGTCAGCGGAGGAGTGGGACACGACATCTTGCCTGACTCCTCACACATCTACAAGATGGATCAGCAACAGCTGGCGCTGATTGTGCAGCAGCTACAAACAGACAACTCCCAACACACCTCCACCCAGACCACCCCGTTCCTGGCCAACTTGGGGTACCATCCGCGGCTCTTCCCTCTGGCGCCCCCGGACTCCCCGGTTCCCGAGACACAGTCCTTTCTCTCCGAGTTGCACGCGGTCCAGCAGATGGTGCGTCGGCAGCTGAATCGGGCGAAGGAGGACTACAAGCGGGTCGCCGATCGTTCCCGACGGGCAACACCCCCGCTGGTGGTCGGAGACCACGTGTGGCTCTCCACAAAGCATCTCCCGTCCGACCGGCCGGCGAAGAAACTGACCACCGTTCATCGGTCCGCCTCGCCGAGGCGGTCATCAATCCGTGGCCTACCGATTGACCCTGCCGCGTCCCATGCGGACCCACCCCGCCTTCCATCGGTCCTTGCTGGTCCCTGAGGCCCCGCCGTCTCCCCTCCGGCGCCCGGCGCCACCCGTCGCTGTCGACGAGGACGGGGCGGAGGAGTACGAGGTGCACAGCATACGCGACTCCCGCTGGCTGAAGGGGCGCTTCCAATACCTGGTGGCGTGGCAAGGGTACGGGACCGAGTTCACCTGGGTCAATGCCTCCGACGTCCACGCCCCGGACCTGGTGCGGGCCTTCCACGAGCAGAACCCAGCCCGACCGCATCCCGATCGTCAGCCCCGGGGGAAGGGCCCTGCGGTGAGGGATAGTGTTGTGTCTTGCCCGCCCTCAGAGCAGCCGGGGCCTTCTTACCTGCTCCCGCACACTGAGGAATGTATGCCTCCCGGTCCCAGTCCTGGCTCCATGCCCACACAAACTGCAGAAGGAGAATCTCCCTGCCCCAGCCCTGACTCCATGCCCAGGCAAACGGAGCAGCTAGACCCCTCCCCCTCCTCCACAGCAGGTGAGCCTGAGGAGGGTTTATTACCAACAGCTGATTGGTGTGACCCTCGCATCAGAAGATTGGAGAGGCGGAGGCTACAGAGGGAAGGGAGGGGCAGGCCTTAATGAGTGCTGAGTCATGGAGCCACACCCCATGGCCTATATAAAGGATCTACTTTCTGGCAGTCTCTGAGTCAGGCAAAAGTCAAACTTATCTTGCTGAAGTCACTTACTGGTCTCCTGCCTGCTCTGAGGACTTTGCTAGGACTTTGGGCAGAGCTGCAGAGGCACGCCTGATTCGGATTTCCCGGACCCAGCCGTCAGCGGAGGAGTGGGACACGACACCTCAGCCCCCCAAAAGAAACTAAAAATTTGGGTGCGTCTTATATTCCGAATGTAGCTTTTTTGAAGTTTTTTTTTCAGCCCTAACGAGGCATTAACAAGCGAAGCGCTCTTCCGTGCTTAGCCTGCTTTTCTCATTGCTTCTCTCTCCGAAGATCAGCTGTGCTTTAGAAGTTGTTTTTTATCCCCAACGCTAAAAACCAGCAAACTAATGTGCTGAAGCTGACCAGACTAAGGACACTAGCCAGATGAATATCTGGTAGGCAGATTCCCACCCCCTATTTTCCTCCCTGAAAACTAAGGGACTATATAAGACTATATGTCTTATACTCTGAAAAATACAGTATGTATGTCTTATACTCTGAAAAATACAGTATGTACCTTAGTCCCCAACTTCTTGCAGGGCTGCCCCAACTGCAAGAACTTTGTGGAAAGGTACAACTCATCCCCTATTCTAAACTCCTTCTGAGGTGCTTTCTTCTTTTCTTGTCAACCTATCTCTTCTGTGCTTCTGTTGCTGCTTTTAATGCTTTGCACACTATGGGCCAGACGGCTTTCAAAGTACTTATCCACTCAGCCAATAAAGTCGACATAGGGAGTCTCCTGAGGGAACTCTAGCATAGGCACAAATTCCACACTGATAGCCATTCGAAAGGGGGTTAACCTGTACTGCTATGTACAGAGTTATTGTATGCCACCTCACCGAAGGGCAGAAGTTCACCCCAACTGGTGGCCTCTGGTGGCTCAACGGACTAAGTTTGTCTGTTACTAACAGCTGCTTGCAATTACTGCAAGTTCAAGTCCCACCAGGCCCAAGGTTGACTCAGCCTTCCATCCTTTATAAGATAGGTAAAATGAGGACCCAGATTGTTGGGGGCAATTAAGTTGACTTTGTATATAATATACAAATGGATGAAGACTATTGCTTAACACATTGTAAGCTGCCCTGAGTCTTCGGAGAAGGGCGGGATATAAATTCAAAAAAAAAAAAAACCTGTCTTGTTGGTAGTTCACATAGCATTGAAGGTACTGCTCCAAGACTGCTTTCCTGTGTTCACAGGCTCCATTCATTTGAAGGTGATGGGTGAAGCTAAGACCCTGGGAGGAGCCTAACAAGCTCAGGAATTCATGCCAAAACTTGATCTGAGATTATGCATTTCACAATGCCATGTAGTCAGTATAATGTGCTGTACAAAGAGTCTAGCTAGGGATCAAGCAGAAGGGATACTCAGGCACACCGCAAAGTGGGCTTAGAGAATAAGTCCATAATAACCCAGATCATAACCAACACTCTCCTGCAGCTCCCTAATAAAGTCCATAGGTATCTCTCCCCAGGAGGCCATGGGGTTGGTCACTGCCTGTAACAGTCCTGGAGGCTTACTGGGCACCTTCTTCATTGAAGCATACACAGGGTAGCTGGCTACGTAGGCTTCTACATTTTTCTTCATCCGTGGCCACCAAAACTGTTTGTTTATGAGATGAAAGGTTTTTACAAATCCAAAATGCCCCGCCACCTCTGCATCATGGCTCCGTAGCAGTACTAAGGTTCTCTGGCTCAATGGGATGTAAAGTTTGCTCCCCATCCATGCCAGTTTGTCCCTTAAGGACAGCTCGCCTTTGTGTGGTTGGAACCACTCATCCCTGGCAAGGCTTCTTTTAGAGGTCGCATTAGGTCTTTGGTCAGTGATGATTGCGATGCTTCCTGCTGTCTCATGAGGACTGGGGCTGCTACTTGTTTGGAAGGAATGATGGAATTGACAACCTCCTCCTGTGCACTGTGGCATTTGTGGGAGAGTGTCTGCCAAGAAATTTTGCCCTACTGATAGATAGCAGAGAGTGAAGTTGAAGCGGTTGAAATATTGGGCCCATCGGACCTGTTTGGGAGGCAGCTTTTGGGGAGTCTTCAATGCTTCTAAGTTTGTCCACACCTCGAAAGGAATCCTACTGCCTTCCAATAATTGCCTCCAGGGTTAGGAGAGACCAGAGGACCATATAGGCTTCCTTTTCCTAGAAAGCCTATCACAGTGATGCTAGCCTTTTCCAGACCAAGTGTCCAAAGCGCATGCATACATGTGAATGTGTATGCGCGCACCTGAACGCTCAAATGAAATGTGTGTGTGGCCCCCACATGCACCCTACTCCCCCACATGTGCACGTTGGCCCCCACATGTGCGCCCTGTACATGCGTGCATGCCCCCTGTGCACATCCCACCCCCGTGCATGCGTGCGCGCTCCCCTGCATGCTCCCTGCCCCCTGCGCATGCATGGCTGAGAGCCAACAACCAGCTGGCCAGCGGAAGATACACACACATATGCAGCAGAGCTGAACTGGGGCAATGGCTCGCATGCCCACAGAGACAGCGCTGCATGCCACCTGTGGCAAGTGTGCCATAGGTTCGCCATCACAGGCCTATCATCTCTCAAGTCTCCAAAAGCTTACAGGACGTGTAGGCACATGGCTGCAACTCTTCTTTGATGTTCTTCTAGAGCAGCACAGCCCCCATGACCATATCATTGGAATCTGCTTGTATCACAAAAGGCTCGTCTGGGTCATGGTGCTTTAGGATCAGTTCAGTGGTGAAAAGACGCTTTAGTTTCTCCAATGCGGCTTGGCACTCAAATTACCAGTTCAGGAGTCATTTTCTTCCCCTTTCATCTTCAATAAATTTGTGATCAGTAGGGCTATCTGATTAAACGTGGGGATGAATTGGCAATAGAAGTTCGCAAAGCCGAGAAAACTCTGCAATTGTCTCATTCGTAGGGGCTCTTACTCTAATATCGTCCGGACCTTCCCGGGATTCATCTCTATGCTATCTTTCAAAATCTAGTACCCTAGGTAATCTAGACTGGTCTTATGGAAATCACACTTGGACAACTTTGTATAGTTGCGCCCTCCTCAGTTTCTCAACCACTGCTCTGGCCAATTTCACATTCTCCTCCTTGTTTTGAGTATAGATTAATATATTATTCCAGTACACCAGGACTCCTTTACACCAGGTCCTCATGCAGGACATCATTTATCAGCTGCATGAACATTGCTGGAGCATCTGCAGTCCAAATGGCATCACTCAGAACCAGTAGCAGCCCTGGGGGCAGTTAAACATCATTTTCCATTCATCCCCTTCCTTAAGTCTCACTTGAAAGTACGCCTCTCTCAAGTCCAGCTTCATGAAGATCCTTCCCTTTGCGAAGTGCCCCAGCATGTCCTTCATCAATAGGAGGGGGTACATATTTTCCACAAATATAGTTTAGCCCTCTATATTCAATGCACAGCCTATGGGACCCATTTTTCTTTTATTTAAAAAACACAGGGGCTGCCATCCTCAACTTGGCCAGCTGAATGAAGCCCCTGGCTAAATTTTTGTCTACGAAGTTACGAAGCTCCTCCATCTCCCTGGGTGTCACTGAATATAGCTTTGGTTTTGGTAACTTGGTCCTAGGCAGAAACTCAATTGCATAGTCTGTGGGGTGGTGGGGTGAAAGTGTGTCAGACTCCTCGCTAAAGACTTCGGCTAGATTGCAATACTCTTGGAATCCTTGGCTCTCCTCCCTCTAATTTATTGGCGGTTTCAGTTTTTGCTTTCTTAACCTCAGGTGCGTGGTGGCTTCTTAGCACTTTCAACTTCTCTTATCCAACTCTTGCAGGCTGGATACTTTCCTTTGCATCTGTCCCTTGTTTCTATCCCAATCAACAGATGGGCTCCATTTAATCTACCACGCCAGGCCTAGGACCATGGCATCCTCATCCCAGGGGCCACAATAAATCAAATAACTTCTGTGTGGGTCCCAGCTTTCAGTTTCACAGACTCAATTAGGCGGGTGGCTGGCACTCCACCCGTTATCAAACCATCTAGCTTGGAAAATGCTATAGGCTTCTTTAGCTTCCTTAGCCTTATTCCTAGCTTCTCTACCACTTTGAGGTTGACCAGGCATCTGGTGCACCCTGAGTCCAACAGGGCTTTAAAGGCCCCATTTACTCCCAAGGAGGACACTGAAAACTCCACCCTAGAAGACATAGGGACGATGGGGCCACTTACCATCGGGTCACCTTCTCCCTCACTGTCGATCTCATAGAAGACTGGCCCCATCTTGGCAGGAGTCTGAGTTCCCGCCTCCTCACTGGACAGAGGGAAGAACTCTATGACTTGTTGCCCTTTTCCCTTGGTTTCAGTGAAATTTTTTCTTTGGTTGGTTCGGAGGCAGTGGAGCGGTCATCAGTGAGATATTTGTTTGTTGCCCCTCCTTTCCACAGCAAAAGCAGCCATCAAGGTTCTGGCAGAGTCTCTCTCTTCTGACTGGAGGCACACCCCTTTTTCCCCTCACTTCTCCACAGGGTGGTGGGACTGACTCTCCAGCCCAGTATGCTCATGGAACTCCATCAGGTTGATCTCTACCTTGGTGGCCACACGGTATCACATCCGCAGGTTGCACAGCACCTCCCCAGAGTAGGGAATTCTGGTACTGTTGTTTGTTCAGTCTCTGTCAGAAATGGTAGACCAGTAAGCGTTCAGGCCAGTCTCCTAAGTGGCTGGCCAGGCAGTGTAAATCTTGAATGTACTCCATTACCAGTCGTGTCCCCTGCTTCAGGGCATGGATGTGGGCTTCCATGCCAGGCTTCCATGGAGTCTTTGAACTGCTCTTGCAGAGCTTGCATGAAGGCATTGAGGTCATCCAGCTCTGGGGCATTTTCATCATGCAGCACCACCAACCACTCTGAAGCACTCTCTTCCAGATTGACTGCAATGACATGGATCTGGGCCATATTGTCTGGGTATATCGCGCCACAACATTAAGCCAGGAAATGGGCTAGGCAGTTTGGGCACCCATCGAAATGAGTCACCATGGGGAGTGCCTGGCAATCATCTTGTACCAGGACGAGTCCCTGGACCAGAATACCATCTGTTGCCACCAGTTCTGGGATTTTAGTCATGACTGCTTTTGCTGGGGCCCTGACCACAGTCAGAGCCATTGGCACTGCTGGCTGCAACAGGAGTGGCAAGCCTCACTGCTGCCACCACCTGTGCCGGGGCTCTAGCCACAGCCACAACTGCCGGTGCCACCAGCTAAAGAATAGGAGGAGTAGCCAGTAGACTGCCTAGGTTTTCACAAGTCCTGGCCCACTGGCAGTGATCCTGGTTCATGGCATTGCTATAGCTCTCTCCCTCCGAACATCTCCCTCAGCTGTTCCATGGATGGGCTGTGGCCAGTAGTCAGGAGCTTCTACTCAGTGGGGTCATTCTATTTGGCTAGTCGCTTCATTATCCACTTGCCACCTCGGACCATGTTGATTCCAAAAGGAGAAGAGTCTCTTCGGCCTCCACTGCCTTACCCACATTTATTGTCCAGTCTTTGCTCACGTTTGTTGTCTTCATCCCCTGGTATGGAATATTCCTCACTTGTTCCTTAATGGCAGCTGCAGTTGCTTGGACTTCTCTTTGGTTTCGGGCACATGCTGGCTGGTTGTGCTCCTGCTCCAGCCTGAGGTGGTGCCGGTCTTCCCAAGCCAAGACCTTGTCCGGCTTCTTCTCTTTCAAGTTTTTGCCCATAGCTGACATTTTGGGGTTAACCTCGTGGTGGGATCCAGGTAGGCTATTTCTATGAGAACTGGCTTAATGTCAACTGTCCCACAGGGTTAGACAGCAAAAAAAACTCCTGGGATATTTTTTACCAAGAATATAACTTTACTGAAGATTCCATATGGGTACAGAAGTAGAAAAGCCAGATCTAATGATTTCGCACACAAATAGCATAGGAAACATTTCCCTTTTCCCACTGGATTTCCCATTGTCCTTTATCCACCATTCATTCACATTTGCTTTGTTTTGGGAACAGCCTGTTTGCCTTGGACATTCCCAACTAGTGATCTTGGGACTGTCTCAGTCTTCCAGTTAGCACATTCCAAATTTCCCTCCTAAGCCTCCCTTACATTCCAATGCTTTCCCTTTCCCTTCCTATTACTGTTGTCTGGTTGTGAGCAGGACTGAGTAGCGAGTCAACCATGACATGTGTTAACTCCTAAAATAGTAATTTGTTATCTAAATTGATGCCAGTTACTTCTTCAGAAATGTACAAATTAAATAAAAAATTGAAAATTGGAAGAACACTGGAGCAGGTGAAGATTATCTTCTGAACTGTTTAAAATGATTGTAAATTGGGAGTCTGTGGTAGCTCTCTACATATGGAAAGACAAATAGTTTGCCAACTTCAAAAACGATTTGGAAAGTGTGCTTTAGATCTCAGGTATCTTTCTGATATTCATTAAAGCATAATGTTTCTCTCTATGCTTCCATGAGATGCTTTATTCTGACTTATCCATTTCCATTATTCAGACACATGTTATGGTCTACAGCAGGGGTAGTCAACCTTTTTATACCTACCGCCCACTTTTGTATCTCTGTTAGTAGTAAAATTTTCTAACCGCCCATCGGTTCTACAGTAATGATGATTTATAAAGTATATCGTCGTCTGTGCATGCCTCTTGCGCATCGTGGATTGGGTTTGGGGGTGGGTGGGCACCAGCTACCAGCTCTGCTTGTCTGTTACAGCTGGGTGGTGTGGGGGGAGATGCGCAAGCTATTCTGGGAGAAGGCTCTTTTATTTGCGATCGCACTATAGCGGCATTTAGTTTCACTTACATAACGTGAACTAAACTTATGCACGGGCGATACAAATAGTATATTTTCAGAAATTTAAATTGTCACAGGGAATTTTATGAAAACTTAATGAAAATGTTTTTAAATAATGCTATGAACATTTTTTAAAAAGTCAATTAAATTTTAAAAAAGGAAAGTGCTTCAGTATCACACAAAACCCTTACCGCCCACCATGAAAGCTGGAACACCCACTAGTGGGCGGTAGGGACCAGGTTGACTACCACTGGTCTAAAGGGAGGGAATTTGCACAGCCTGAAACAAGCACATACCAATTATTATGGCTTGTTGAGACATACCCTTCCTCCTAATAAGGGAAGGCTGCTAATTTCCTTTCACATACTGTCTGGATTAAATCTCTCAGTAATCTTCAGATCATCAATTTCCAATTTGATACCTCAAAAGAGCTTCCTTCTCTCATCCCTTGTTGTTTTTGTCTGGAAGGATTGAATTCATTTTGATATTTATGCATTCCTGAATTTAGAAATATTTAATTCTAATCTGACTGACAGATCTGAAATTTCCATGAAAAAAATAAGAGTAAATTCTATGAGACTAAATTCTTCTGAGTGTATAGAAGCCTTGACCGCTTTTAAAATTTTGAGTGTGTGATTCTGGACGGGATGCCCAGAACTGTAGTTAAGTGTGATTGACTCTTTATTTATGTTGTACATTATAACATTTGTGGCAGGATCATATTTAGGTTCTTTGGATACGTTAAGTCTTGCAAAATTTTAGCATCTCTTTAAAAGAAAACCAAATAAGTGGAAAGGCATTATGGGACAAAACATTTAACCTAAATATCTGCAAGACTTGATGGACAACTTTCAGCCCCTGCCACTGCAGAAACTGATCCAAACATTTCAATTCCACTATGCCCATTGTCGTGTCCCACTCCTCCGCTGACAGCCGGGTCAGGGAAATCCGAATCAGGCTTGCCTCTGCAGCTCTGCCCAAAGTCCTAGCAAAGTCCTCAGAGCAGGCAGGAGACCAGAAAGTGACTTTAGCAAGATAAGTTTGACTTTGCCTGACTCAGAGACTGCCAGAAAGCAGATCCTTTATATAGGCCATGGGGTGTGGCTCCATGACTCAGCACTCATTAAGGCCTGCCCCTCCCTTCCTTCTGTTGCCTCCGCCTATCCAGTCTTCTGATGCGAGGGTCACTCCAATCAGCAGCTGTTGGAAATAAATTTTCCTCAGGCTCACATGCTGTGGAGGAGGGGGAGGGGTCTAGCTGCTCCGTTTGCCTGGGCATGGAGCCAGGGCTGGGGCCGGGGGGTGCTCCCTCCTCTGCAGCCTGCTTGGGCATGGAGCCAGGGCTGGGGCTGGGAGATGCCCCCTCCTCAGCCTGTCTGGGCATGGAGCCAGGGCTGGGGCTGGGAGGACATTCTTCAGCGTTCGGAAGCAGATAAGCAGACCCCGGCTGCGGTGAGAGCGGGCAAGACACAACACCCATTGACAGCATAGCAATGACTCTTAGCAAGAAGATGCAGAACATCCAGGCCCTAGAATGAAAAAAGGTTTTTTATCCTTACTGTAAGTGAAGATAATTAAAATTCAATTACCTTCAGATGGGTGAGCTTCAATTCTTAGAAGCTTAGAAGACATGGGGACAGGATAGGGGGTTGAATCCTGAGAATACCGCTTTGCACTTCTACTGTCTGATATTTGTTCTTTTGCTATATAATCAAAAGGGATTAAGGAGTTACAAATGCATGCAATAATTCAAATGTACATACACTTAAAGCTCCACTTTACAAAGATTTCAAATTTCTATGGTAGCAAATTTAGAAATAGTTTAGAATCACTAGACACAACAATATTTGCCAGTGTAGCAGTCACAACAGGTTCGGGAAAGCTTCTCTAGAGACAGATTTGGAATACAAGATGGATGGGTGAAGGACCACCTTAGTTAACAGTACCTGCCTCATAAAACTTTCCATGGAAAATGCATATTTAATTGTGATACAATTCCTTCTGTCCATGTATTTTTCTATAATATTTACTTTAAAGCATTCCCAATGAGTAATTTAATTATGAAATTAGAAAATTAGAAATCAAAATTCTTTATTGGCCAAGTGTGATTGGACGCACAAGAAATTTGTCTCCAGTGCATAAGCTCTCAGTGTACATACAAACAACAAAATGATAGGTCATATATCATAGCTCATAGTTACAGTCATTAATCTTATTATACAAAAAGTGATAAATCATAGATACCCTGAGATGAGAAATAAATATACCACTTATACAAAAAGTGGGCATTTTTTTCCATAAATGAGAATTGAATCAGAAGCACACAACAAATTAATGAACTGAAATTGTTTTCATCTTAGTCTGTAAAGGGGGGTGGGAAAGGTAGTTAAATAAGGATGCTTTTATTATTGCCTATTTTGTATATTTAATATACAAGATTTGGTCTCTGGTCAATGACAAAATAGGCAAGAATTAAAACATCCATACTTAACCACCTTGCTCCTTTTTCATGAACATGATGATGTTAAATATATGTCAACTTTCAAGAATGGGGAAATAAATAAATAATTCTGGGCATATTAACTTTTTCTCTATTTCTTTATTCCCCAACTTTTGCAAGCTACAATTTTGCCAAGCCCATTATTTGTATATTAAATAGCAAAGCATATAATTACAGGACAATGTAAAATCCGTGAAAGTTTTTTGTAAACTCCCTAACTCTCTATGTGTGTTCTGTCCCCCTCCTCAGTCCGGGAGACACAAATGATGACTTAATTAGCCAGCAAATCAGTCCACGGCAACTATAAGCTCTGGCAGCAAACTAGCGAGCGTCTGCCAAGTCTCTCTGTTATCTCTCTTGATGCCGATGAGTCAACCAGAAAACCAGGAACAAACAGTACTTCAGCTCAAGTTCTCTCCCTCTAAGCAGTTGATTTGCTCACCGCGAAGTGGTATAGCAGCCCTTGCTGCTTTTATACTCTGTGGGGTGTGGCTCCGTGACTCAGCACTTCCTAGGCCTGCCCCACCCCTGCTTCTGTTGTTCCTGCCTCTCCTGCCTATGGAACCTTGGGTCCAGCCAGGCCTGATTGCCATCAGCCGGGTCTGGAGGCATGGCCTGGGGGGGGAAAGAGTCAGGGGATGGAGGCCTCATTATCTCCTCCACCTGGCCTGGCTGTGGCTCCTGGAGCTGAGCCAGGGAAGCCGGTGCTCCAGAGGTAAGTCCCGATGGCCCTTCCCCCTCACTTTCCGAGTAACTTTCTGGCAGGGGCCCCGGCTCAGGGGGTGCAGACACAACAACGTGATACCATTCAATTGCCATTTTCAATTATTATAAAATAAGTAGGAACACACTATATTTCTGTCTTGACATGACCTAATAGCTTGAATCCTTGCAGTCCTCAGAGTGAACATGCTTTTGCATCCCTTCCATTGAAGGAGAACAGTTTTGTCCATTCTATTACGGTTATAGAAAAAAAGTAGTGGTGAAAAATATAAGTAGGAAAGTATAGCTCTAAATTATTGTTATACAATGTACACAATACATCATAACATTAACATTCAGTAAGAGACATGTCTGATCCCTGTTATCTGGGAGGAGTTTGATCTGGTTGATCCTGAGGAAGTGGACAGGGTCCTCATAGTTGTAAGCTTGGCCATCTGGACCCATGTCTCTCCTGATTAGTTAAGGCATCCCAGGAGGTAACATGTGGCTGGCTCAAAGTAGCTAATGCTAGGAAGGGTGTTTCTATCTGCACTGAAGGAGGCAGTGATGTGCCTTCTTCTCAAGAGGCCATCCTTTGATCCAGCAATGTTAAGCCTTCAACTTATTACTTCTATAAAAAGTTGTTGAAAGGGTGATTGGGACTCACCTTCAGAGACCACTGAACAAAACAATCTGGACTCTCTTTTAGTCTGGGTTAAAACCAGATACAACACTGAGACAGCATTGTTAGGCTTGCTGATTACCTTTGGAGAGCTTGGAATTGGGGTAGTGCAGTTGACCTGTTCTCCTGGATCTCTCAGCAGATTTTGATACCATCGACCATGGCATCCTTCTGCATTGGATCCAAGAGTAGGAGGTACCATTTTGTGGTGATTCTCCTCCTTTCTCTGTGGTGAGTTCCAGTCAGTGTTGCTGGGAAGGAGAGCTAAACTCTGAGCCACTGAAGTGTGTGTGTGTGTGTGTGTGTGTGTGTGTGTGTGTGTGCCTCAAGGTTTTGGTTTCTCCCCTATCCTCTTTAACATGTATACAAAACCACTGGGTAAGTTCATCCAACAGCAAGGGTTATGGTATTATCAGTACGCTTTACATTTCTACTCCTGGCCAACAGATGGTGCTGTTGCAGTGCTGCCCAAGTGCCTGGAGGTTGTAACTGTCTGGATAGGGATGAACAACTCAATCCTGGCAAGATGGGGTCGCTTTGGGTTTTTGGCCACCAGATCTGATGACATGTCATCTTTGACTGGACAGGCTTGCATTCCCACAATTAAGCTGGTACACAATTTGGTGATCTTCCTGGATTCATGGCTCTTGCAGATGACAGCTTTGGACTGATCAATGTCGTATACCAATTGTACCCTTTCCTGGATTGAGAGGTCTTCTATATAGTGATTCATTCCTTAGTCACTTCCTGTTTGGATTACTGCAATGTACTTTACATGTGTCTGCTCTTTAAGATCACTCTGAAGTTACAATTGATCCAGGAAGCAGCAGCATATATAGTATTGGATATTCATAGGTTCATCCATGTTACCTTTCCATTGGGTAAGCTTTACTGGCTTCCAGTTGCCTTCTACATGTAATTCAAGGTGCTGGTAATCACCTTTAAAGCTCCACATGGCATTGGACCTGGTTGTGTATGTGACTGCCTGTCCCATTAGATCAGATAGTATAAGCACACTCCAGACCCTATTCTTGAAATTCTGTCATCTCATGGAAATATGCCTTTTCTGTGGCTTTCCCTACCTTATAGAACACCCTCCCCTCCAGCGATTTGGCAAGCCCCGACCCTTGTAGCTTTTCAGAAGGCCATCAAGAAGGCCTGACCTTTTACTGAGACAATGGGATGGGATGGGATGGGATGGAAAGAATGGAATGTGGTTAATTGTAGCTTGCTGTGGGCATCCTAAGGGGATGATTAAGGCACAAGGTTTTTGTTTGATCGTTTTACTGTTTTATTGTTTTATGGTTGTTTTATAGTTACTAGTTTTAGTGTTGTAAGTTGCCCAGAATTGGGCAAGATGGATGGCCATATAAATCTTTTAAATAAATAAATAACAGTAGTTGCCAAATTGTGACTACGTTTTTAATGAAATTATTTCTGAGAAAAAACATATGCACTTTCAAATTTCTTTTTTTATAGAAAATCTAGGTAAAATAAAGTACATATAAAAATACTGTAAGGCTATTTGATGATTGTAATGAAAATTCCTCTCCATAATTTAAAGGCAAAATACAGTTATAATAAAGCCTCCGGTTCATGACAGGATTCAATCAATCTCAAACATATACAAGATAGTATTTCATTGGCCAAAATGTGAAGATCCCAAATATTGCTTTGAAAGAATGTCTTTCTGCTTTTTGTATAGCGTATGTGGAATTAAGATAGGT
This sequence comes from Ahaetulla prasina, assembly GCF_028640845.1. Lineage (NCBI taxonomy): Eukaryota > Metazoa > Chordata > Lepidosauria > Squamata > Colubridae > Ahaetulla > Ahaetulla prasina. The sequence goes on along the minus strand of NC_080543.1, from coordinate 82,593,399 downwards.
TTAATTACACCTAGCATATATTAATCTTGTTTCCTTTCAATTCTAATAGAAATCCTAATATATTTAAAGTTCACATAACTGTAGTTTATCTGAGAGCCAAGCATTTAACAAGATACTTAAGGCTGTAGTCCAGCTGAGTATGAATCCTGATCCGAATGCAGTACATTAGGTGGTTTTTAATTCACCTGAAACAGGACATAACTAATTCATCCAGCTTCTAAATCAGAATTCTAATATACGGGGATCCCAAAAGTCAGGCCCCATAGGGCAATCACAATATTAATGGTATTTTTTCAGAGAATATTTCTGTGCTTAGGAATGTTTAAAAGTCAGGCATGAAACAAGTAAGAATGTATTTAGAAGTAAATATGTTATTTATGTTATACAGTTTATACAATCAAGTGTCTATGAGATCTGAGTTTTGGAATCCCATATATAATTCAAGTACAAAATAATCATTTTGGGCACGTGCTCATATTTTAGTAAACAGTAACTGTCCGGTCCTCAATGAATGATCCTTGCAATCGTCATCCTAATCATTATGACTTGGGTGGCTGATGAATAATAGGGACATAACAGTCTTTTTCTTTATGCAAAGGACTGTGATATGCTCAGTGACCCATTACTGTGAACAGATTTCTTTCTGAATTTCTCCTATTTTCACACAAGGTTGGCACTCAGGCAACTTGAACTGGCAAAGGATTGCTGGGAATGTGGTGGAAAAGCTGTGAAGAAGCATGTGTTATGCTCAAAAAACAAAAAAACCCTCTGCACTGATTTCTGTGCAGTATATCATCCCATCACAGTAGTTTATCTTTCCTATATGTTTTGTTCCATTTTGGTGAAGAATAAAAAGATTATGGACTCTAATAATCAAAATTTCTAAAGCATAAGTTGGAAATAGATGCACTAATTTCTACCACTAAATTCTTTGCAAATGTTATTTAATGTTAAAACCACCTTTAGGGTTTTTTTCACTTCATGTTAGATAATGGAAGTTTGTTTTTTAAATTCACCATTAATTTTGAAAAGAAACAAAATAAGCCTCTTTCCATTGGACAAGACAAGTCAGCTTCCAAGCTGTTAGATTTTGCTACAAAGCAGGTGGTAAGTCTTTAACTGTCCAAATTTTGATTATCTTCATTGAAATAGACTAAATCCTTGGTTGATGGCCATAATGCTAGTGGCTGTTTGGTCATTATAGCACATACAGTAAAGGTAGAAACCAGCATTACACCTTGACGCAACTGACTATAAGCCATTAAACAATGTGAAATCAGGACTATGTAAGCTGAGCACTTAAACACATAAAGATCTATAGATATCGTATTTTTCGGTGTATAAGACGCACCTTTTTACCTCCAAAAAGAGGATGAAAATCTGGGTGCGTCTTATACACCAAATGTAGCCCCACCCACCTGCTGCTCCCCACCTTCAGAGGTTGTCATCCTCTGTGCGTTGCACAGCCACGCGTCCTCATGAAAATGGTCTTGCATCTGCCGCGGCGCTTCAAAGGGCTACAGCTGATCAGCTCTGTAGGTAGCCCTTTGAAGCACCGTGGCAAATGCAAGACCGTTTCCATGAGGTCTTGCATCTGCCGCTGATCAGCACTGATCAGACCGGTGCCTCTATTTTCAACAAAGGTAGACCGGTGCGCTCCCAAAAAAAGGCAGTGAGTAGACCGGTGCCTCTATTTTCAAAGAAGGTAGACCAGTGCGCTCCCAAAAAAAGGCAATGAGTAGACCGGTGCCTCTATTTTTAAAGAAGGTAGACCGGTGCAGTCCAAAAAAAGGCAATGAGTAGACCGGTGCCTCTATTTTCAAAGAAGGTAGACCGATGCGCTCCCAAAAAAAGGCAATGAGTAGACTGGTGCCTCTATTTTTAAATAAGGTAGACCGGTGTGTTCCAAAAAAAGACTCTGCTAGGCAGAATTCTTTTTTTCTTGTTTTCCTCTCCCAAAATTAAGGTGCGTCTTATACTCCGGTGCATCTTATACACTGAAAAAGGCGGTACTTATTTCAGATTTACAGATTTCAACAGGCAATTGTAAACTAAAGAATTTATCATATTATTTTCTTATCATAGCAGTTGCATATCCATATTAATGCTATCCAGCAATCTGGGCTCAATGTAGAAAAAGTATTTCTGTATGTAAAACTCATTTTTAGTTCTAATACAGTGGTTTTCAGTATACCTTACTTTTAATTCTACAATTAATGGCAACAATGGCTGACCTTTTTGGGCTCAGAAGCTAAGTAGGGTCAATCCTGTTTGGTATTTGGCATCAGACTACTAAATACCATGTCTGCAGAATACACTGGGAAATAGAAATCCCTGAAAAAAAGCTTCTGAATTGTTGCCAAAAAATTATGTAAGCATGCCCTGTAAGTCAAAATATAGTTTGAAACTTTAGAACTTGTAATTACACATGTGTGGAAAAAAGAAAAACTACCTACTTTTTAAAATTCTTACTAAATCACTGTGCAATATAATTCAAAATGATTATTCTACTGTTTTGTTTCTTGCTTGTTTTATTTCTAAATATAAACCATCAGTGCTAAAATACATGAGAGATAAGACAAGGAAAGGAACTAAAATAATCAGAACATTACCTGACTTGTTTCTATCATGTTCAATGGGACTATGTGCATTTCCCATGTAAGGACTAAAAGGCTGGCTACTGAAAAGATTATCACACTGTAGGCTGTGGCAGAGTTTCTCCAAGAAGCGCAGAACAAAAGATGCACTATTCACTGAAGGAAGATTGATGGCATGTCTCTCCTCATCAAAAGTGGCTGTCAGTAAAAAGATTTTTTAAAATACCAATATTATTACATACAATGAAATATCATCAGTGCTTAACAGAAACTATCTCCCTTTTAATGAATCCTAGGAATAAAAAGGTGGCGGCAGTTTGTACTTTTTCTCTACAAGAGGTTTTGGACCATTTGCAGTAACTCTATGCTAATCAATGTGCATTTGTTTTGCCTAGTTTGAAAAGCACAGTTTCAAAAACTATTAATTTTCAAAGAATGCAAAGAGTTTATAGGGCTCCTCCCTATCTCTCTGAAAATATACATTCCTTTGGGCTATTGGGAATGATTAGGAGCACCAACTCATTTCTACTGCCCTAGGGCCAGTACTGCAAATCTGAAACTATTTGTTTCGTATTTGGGGATGGATGGGCAATTGGTTCCCAGCCTGGAAAAGCACAATGACCAAGACTGAGAACTCTTTTTCCACAGTCATAATATTAAACATTAATTTGGAATAAATCTGTCTTTTAGAAGATTCAATTTAGTAACGCTAGATATAAGATGTGAGAGCTTAATTAATCACAGAAAACTGTCTCATCCGGCATTAATATAATGTAATAAAGTAAAGCAGCCTTTTTTTAAATCCCAGAATTATAAACAGGCATCCAAATGCGTATCCTGAAGACTGCTTTTGCTAGAAACAAAGTGACAAGGAGCAATTCTAATTTAAAACTAGAGAAATATTGACACCATATAGCAGACAGCAATTATACTTATGTAGAAATCTGACTTTTCCAAAACAGCATTCAGCTAAGATATAAACTCACTGTAGGAAACAAAACACATTCACAGTTTTGGATCAAATATTTTCATATAAAGCAAAAGGAATAAAGGTGCTTTTGCTTTTAAATTATAACAGAAAATATTTTTTCTGGTTATTATTTTGGGAGATATGACAAATGTAAGTCAATTTAAATATAACCTATTTAAGAATAAAGAAAGTTAGAGGTTTTGTTATTACCAAGCATATAGAGTTTTTATTGGCTTTCAAAATATTGATTCTGCTGTCTGCTGTTTTTTTAAAATACTGATTTATTGTGGTTAGTTTACAAGAATCACTGACTAATTTTATTGTATATACAGTTAACAACAAGTCAGAAGTCTGGCTTATTCTGCATGTCAACATTACAAATGAGGTTTTTTTCACCTCTTTGTACAAAAGGATAAAGCCAACTGGAAATAAAAAGCTTCATATAATATTAAATTGGTCCAATTAGCGAAATAACCAAGACTCACAAACCTAAAGGGATCACTGAAATGAAAATATTCATTCTTAGCAGAATCCCAAAGGAGCTTTTTCAGAAGGCAACTAGACTTTCTTTGTTTTTCCTTTCAGTTCTCATCCAAGAAGCTTCTTCAGTTCTCACCTAAGAAGCTCCCTGGATGAGAAGCAAAACATCTTCAAGGAAAAACGAAGAAAGTTGCCTTTAAAAAAGCACCTTTGGGACAGCCATGACCTGGATGAGTGAGACATTCCATAGACATTCTTAGCAGAAGATAAGCCAGAGTTGCTGATTTGTTGTTCACAAATGCAATCTATGCACAAAGTTGAAGTCTAAATATAAATCAGATAAAATAATATACCAGTAATAATCTCTCCAGCATGATGCCCAGCCCTGAGGAATCCAAAGACAATTTTTGATTGATAGGCACAATCTACACAAGCTTGGACAGCCTGCTGAAGTACTACATTCACAGGACCTGGTCCAAAGTGATCAGGAAGCTGCTGAATTTTCTTTTTATCAAGATGAGGCCCGGAATTTCCATGCTTGTTAACATAGACACAAACTGAAAAATAGAACAAAACACAATGTAGAATTCATCTTCATCTACCTTCTTAAAGGCATCCCAGTGACATAAAATTTAGGTTCTGACAAATGAACAAATAAAATTCATCTTTACCATTTTTCTTACCCGAGAAATTCTTGCTTTGCTTTTTAACACCAAAAGGAACTGGAATCTCAAAATTTCACTTACAGGGTACATTCAGATAAACCATAATGTCCATCTTGAGTACATGTTCACATTTATTGCACTTCCAATTTGCTACATTTTCCAGAATTAAAGAGAAAATAGAATCCCTTCAATCTAAACTATCAGTCTTCATTTTGTTCTCCTTTATCAAACATCTGCTCCCGTCATCCCTCACCAGAGATTTGACTTCCAAAACCTTACAGGGAGTATGCAAATATTTTGTTAAAATTACATTGAATGCATTCACAGCATAGACTCTTGAAATAAATTGTCTACAATTTAAAGCAAAACAACTAAACAGTTGGACTAAAAAAGAACCAAAGATGCCAAACAATGATTAGCAATAGTAAAGAAATTATTTCTTTCTGCTCTGGGTAGACTAAAATAGAAAGATAAAAATGTTTAGAAAAAATGATATAGGGACAAGGATAATAAAGGTACACATAGCCAGGAAACACAATCAATGGGAATAAAAAAGAAAAGGGAACTTTGAAAGCAAGATTATAGAAGCTGGAAGGAACATTTAAATATGTAAGAGAGTAAAAGAAAAATGTGGAAAAGTCACTTAGTAGTTGCACAGAAATTTATAGAACAAGAAAATAACTGTGAAAAAATAAATTATTATCAGGAGATCAGACATACAGAAAATACACAGGTACACTAAAGAAAGTTTAGGGGGAAAATAACATTATTCATCTAAGGTACTATCTGCTGATCCTTAGTGAAACAGAAAATAATGCCACAGAAGAAACTAGCAGATTTCCAAAGATGCACAACCTGAGTTCCGTTTAACACCATATACAGTATAATGTTTAATTATACCGGTGCTTGCATAAAGTATTGCTTTAAAAATTGATAATACATATTCTATATTTTTCAAATTGATGTAAAATGGGAATGCGTATCCAGTGCAAAGCCTCACAGCTACTTTCAGACTTGTTTTTGTGCCTCTAAAACACTGTAGTACCTTAGAGTAAATCGAGAATCATCAGAATTTGACCCCATGAGATTTTTTTTAAATAGGTAAATTTACCTGTGGAAATAACAGCTGATATACCAGTGATAGCAGGTGCCTCTCTGTATATTGGGAGGCTGCTATTGTCAACTTTTGCAGAAATAGGAGAAAAGGTGAGGTGTTGCATTGCTATGTTTTTTTTCTGTTGAAAAATAATATATTTTATTATATTAAACATATTTTTGCAAATAGTCAAATATTTAGGTCAATATCAGTTGACACAAAATTCTGATAGTGTATTATTGAATGCTATCAAATGAGCATAAAATATGTTGCTGTAGATTTAGAGTTTATTCCTGATTTGAGATTCTCCAGAAGAGGCAGAAACATGATCTCAGCTAGAACTAGTAACTAGACGAGAGCTTTCAGGAGTCAGGCCATCACATAAAACGACAACCAGTCCTATATTGAAAGAATCTTTGGCAGATTTAGTTTACTGTTATAAATAGCTGCCTCAGCAAATTTTTAAAACTAAAGTGTATAAATATAGTAAATGTCCTTTTGACCATTTATAGAAACATGCTCATCTATGGGACCACTATTCTATTCCCATTTTCTTTAAATATCTCCCACTGAAAGGAAGTTCCACTAAGTTAAAAGATTGTGTGTGTGTGTGTGTGTGTGTGTGTGTTTTGTATAAAATTGTAGTATAAAATTGATCAAGTTTAACTTACCTGCATTAAAGAAACAAGGAGACAAATAACATATGAAGACCTTTTTTAGGGGGGCAGTCACTTTCAGATTAAGAAAAATTAGTAGCTCAGGAAGACAGATTTTAAACCCTGGCAATTTAAGACCAAGTAAATATGCCAATGCTGTTAACACATTAAAATAATAAAACTTGTAATTTACAAATCATGTTCTGCATTTGGACAGCAATAGAACACTTTGGATACAGCTTTCAAAAATAATAAATCTAGGAAAAGTAGATTCGGTAAAGAAACTTTTACACATGGGGTAGGAGAGTGTAAGTTATTAATCAACAAAACAGACTAATCACATCTACGATAAAAAAAATTATACTAACTTTTCTTCCTGGTTTTAAGTCCTTTTTCCTTTTTTTGAGGATTTCTTTGAGAGACATGTTTTTGACTACTGGAATATTTTTAGGAGACTGGACTTTCCTAAGGATGGTGGATGGAGCCAGTGGTTTTGCCCGAGTGAGTTTCCTGCCTCTGGCAGTTGGAACAGGTGAAGCTGATTTCGGTGGAGATTGCATTGAGCTCCGAGTTCCTTTGGAAGGAGAGGTCTGTGTTTTGATATTATTCTTTGTGCTAGAACCTGTGGAAAGACACATGGGCCATCTTTATGGATTGTTAAAGTAATATCCAATCAACAGGATCCTCAAATACTTTTTAAAATTCAATAATATTTTAAAAGATGTTTTCAATCAATCATGAATTAATTTTTGACTAACTTTTCTGCAAGATAAGGAAGGTCTGCTTTCTTATCCAGAAATCTGCAGTGCAACTTTGTTTCTATGCTAAGAAAATCTTGTTTTTGTACATAAAACTTCCTGGAGGCACAACTACAGGCCTGGCTCTTTTCCCACCTCCCAGCCCTGGGAACTCCGGCTGGGATATAACTGGATTATAGAATTTAAGGTCAAGCTACACATTACTTTAGAATAGAATAGAATTTATTGGCCAAGTGTGATTGGACACACAAGGAATTTGTTTTGGTGCATATGCTCTCAGTGTACATAAAAAAAAGGGAAAGAAAAAAAAATACATCAAAGGTACAACATTTTAACCCTTAATGATAGCAACAAACAGTTACAGTCATACAGTCATAAGTGGAAAGAGATTGGTGATGAAAATTAAAGATGTAACCAGTGGCTAAGATTGAGTTATTTTATTTAAACTACATGAAATGAACCTGACTGGATCCAGTACCTGGATGAAGCTGTCTATCTAGACCCGTTCCAGTCCGGCTTCCGGTCCGGACATAGTACGGAGACAGCTTTGGTCGCGTTGGTAGATGACCTCTGAAGGGCCAGGGATAGGGGTTGTTCCTCTGCCCTGGTCCTATTAGATTTCTCAGCGGCTTTCGATACCATCGACCACGGTATCTTGCTGCATCGGTTGGAGAGCTTGGGAGTGGGAGGCACCGTTTATCGGTGGTTCTCCTCCTATCTCTCCGACCGGTCGCAGACGGTGTTGACAGGGGGGCAGAGGTCGACCGCGAGGCGCCTTACTTGTGGGGTGCCTCAGGGGTCGATTCTCTCGCCCCTCCTGTTCAACATCTACATGAAGCCGCTGGGTGAGGTCATTAGTGGTTTTGGGGTGAGTTACCATCTGTACGCTGACGATACGCAGCTGTACTTCTCCACCCCGAACCACCCCAACAAAGCTGTCGAAGTGCTATCCCGATGTCTGGAAGCTGTACGGGTCTGGATGGGGAGAAACAGACTCAAGCTCAATCCCTCCAAGACGGAGTGGCTGTGGATGCCGGCACCCCGGTACAGTCAGCTGCAGCCGCAGCTGACTGTGGGGGGCGAGTTATTGGCCCCAATGGAAAGGGTGCGCAACTTGGGTGTCCTCTTGGATGGGCGGCTGTCATTTGACGATCATTTGGTGGCCGTCTCCAAGAGGGCTTTTCACCAAGTACGCTTGGTTCGCCAGTTGCGCCCCTTCCTTGACCGGGAGGCCTTATGCACGGTCACTCATGCTCTTGTCACTTCCCGTTTGGATTATTGCAATGCTCTCTACATGGGGCTGCCCTTGAAGTGCACCCGGAGGCTGCAGCTAGTCCAGAATGCAGCTGCGCGGGTAATAGTGGGAGCAACTCGTTGCTCCCATGTAACACCACTCCTGCGCAGTTTGCATTGGCTTCCTGTGGTTTTTCGGGTGCGCTTTAAGATTTTGGTTACCACCTTTAAAGCGCTCCATGGCTTAGGGCCCGGGTACTTACGGGACCGCCTGCTGTTAACCTATGCCTCCCACCGACCCGTACGCTCACACAGAGAGGGCCTTCTTAGGGTGCCGTCCGCCAAACAATGTCGGCTGGCGGCCCCCAGGGGTAGGGCCTTCTCTGTTGGAGCTCCTACGCTTTGGAACGAACTTCCCCCTGGTTTACGTCAAGTGCCTGATCTTCGGACTTTTCGCCGTGAGCTGAAAACGCACCTATTTATTCAAGCGGGACTGGCTTAGAAGTTTTACTAAATTTTAACTGAGGTTATTTATATTTTAGGGTTTTAAATTGTTTTAAATTTTGGCCACTTTGTAATATGTTTTGTTTTAGTCTTGTTTTAAAGTGTATATTGTGGATTTTTATTTGGCTGTACACCGCCCTGAGTCCTTCGGGAGAAGGGCGGTATAAAAATCGAATAAAATGAATGAATGAATGAATGAATGAATGAATGAATGAATGAATGAATGAATGAATGAATGAATGAATGAATAAATAAATAAATAAATAAATAAATAAATAAATAAATAAATAAATAAATAAATAAGAGAAACTGTGGAGGAAGGAGGACAGTTTTAGCTTTTCTACATCCATATTTCCTGTCTGGAAGAAAGCCTCACATTAGGAAGGAGGCTTTACTATCTGCTTTGCACATTTATTTTGTCAAAAAGTGATGCAATGAAGTTAGCAGGCACTTTAAGAATTAAATACATATAAATAATAAACAATGATAAGATTATGCATTTCTAAATACATTTCTTTTATTCCCACACTACTAATTAATTACCAGAATGCATTTTACACTTAAGTTGCTGTTTAATGTTTTGTCTTTTTATTTAAAAATAATACAAAAGAAATACTTCATATTGGTATGTAGCATTTAGATGGGATCTATAAAGTTCACTCAAGCAGAACTTAACCCTATATAATCACCTTGTATAATTTGACGTTAGTTTTGGCAAATTAAAAAATGATTAACAATAAATGATAATAGCCCACTTTGCTTGATAGTCTGCAATATTTATAAGATAAGTACAGATAAGTACACAAAACATGTAGGGACAAGAAGTACAGAATAAGCAAAATGAATAAACATAACCCTTATTAGTTCTATCAGTTTTAAAAGTGGTTATCATACAGGAAAAATCTATACAGCAAATATACAAGAAATTATTACACTAGGTAGATGCACATTAATACATCTCAAGAACAAAGCAATAAATCTGTTTAAAATACTGTAAGACTGATTTCTTTTTAACATATCTGGTAAATAAATACCAATTGTTAAAAGTTTTATAGTATGAAGATATATGGGTTACTGTTGTATTATTGCTAACCAGATTATTCTAAAATGTCAAAAGCTGTTAGACCAACAAATTTCAAAACACAAAGGAAACAATTTTCAGTGTCAAAAGTATATGTGATGGACCAGGGCACAACACAGAGATAACACAAACAGCTGGCAGTTAAAACCGACACTTTATTGCTCCAAATTTCCCCAAATGCTCCCATGTTTCTGGCAAGTCCCAGAGTAGAGTGATAACAACCCCACCACCACCACAAGCCTCAAGTAGCCTCTGGCTGCAATTAGTCCAGCCCAGGGCTGTCTTCACCAAGGCTGCACAGCAACAAATCCAAATTTATTTGGCAAATCAAGGGCAAATCAAGGAGTTCAGGAAGCAAAAGATCCAGGTAATTAGTCCAGAAAGCCAGAAGGAATGCAAGGACTCTTGGAAACTTCAAAGGTTAACATGCAACACTTCCCGAACTCAGCAATGGTTCCTGACAAATGCCCCTCCTCCAGCATCTCCTCAGTCTCCAGGTGTGCCTTGTGAAGATGGGTGGGGCACTCTTCTGCCGAGTAGCCTGTTCAATCTGTGCTATTCACACATTCTCTTCATTCTCCAAACCCTTGGATCAGGAGGGGGTGGTCCTTGCTCCTCACCTGAGCTCTAGTTCTCATGTTCATTCTGCCTCTGTTCCTCCCTGCCTACAATCTGTCCTAATCCTGAAAGTCCCTGGCCTTCCCCATTTTCTTCCGAAGACAATGAAGCCACCCCCTCAATCTCTGTCGCTCAGGTTCCAGCTCATCTTCCCCCACAGATTCAGGCTCCAACGGGGGCATGACAGTATAGAAAGACATGTTTCAAACTTTTACACATAAATATTTGCATCTGATTTCCCTTCAGGGGTTGGTGCGTACAGCATATTTGTGTATATCTGTTCCTAACGTACAGATATAATAAATTAAGTCTCCTAAAATGCTATATAATTTCTTTTTGCTAATATGTATGTATGTATTCAAAAAAAGATAATTATTCTCTCTTTTTAAATACCTATATATATTTTAGCCACTAAACAGATTCAGAAGTAAACTAACAGGAACTTTTTTTAATAAAACCTGAGGGAGGAAAAGACACAAAGGTCTGAAATGTTGCTCTGGCAAATCAGGGGAAAGTTATTTGCATTTGTTGACTTAAGAGGGGAGAAAAGGAGGGGAACAAAGTGGAATTTAAACTGTTAAAGCAATTTACATATTGTTTATAGCATAAGTGTCAAATTCAAGGCTCACAGGCCACATCCAGCCCACAATGTGGTTATATCTGGCGTGCGGAGCCACCCGAGAAACAGTGGACAGGTTCGCAGCGCCTTGGCCCAGCCCAGGTTGACCAGGCGCTGATCTACAACCTGTGGTGGCCATCTGAGCTGGAACATGGTCAGCCTTAGATCCGTGAGGCTGCCCCTGCCCCCTGGGGCATGTCAGAGGCAACAAGCGCACGCAGGGCCTGGCATTCCTGGGGACCATCTTGTCCTACAGGCTAACTGTGTTCTGAGTCCTTCCCTTTCACCCAGGATGTGTATGCTCGCCGCCTCCTGTGCACATGCTCAGGGGTTGAGGCAGAGGCAGCAGGGTGGTCTCTCACCGGCTGTAGGGGGACACAGGGGTTGGATCTAAGGCTGACCATGTGCCAGCCCAGATGTTTGCTTTTCCTCCTTCTTTCCTTCTCCAAGTTATTTCCAAGTTCTGGCATGTGAGTGCATGTAAGTTTTTAATTCCCAGATCTTTGAATAGTCGGTGCTAGAGATTCACTGCTGGCAACGAGCAGGTTGATTGCTACTGGAATTTGGCGGAGAGAAGGGGGGTACCTGAATGTGGTTTTATTTTATTTTTCTAGAAGGTCAGGGAAGAAAGCCATTCAGGCCTCTCAAGGCAGGCAGGAGTGGGGGGCAGACTGGAAATATGTAGAGAGAACGGGCCAGTTCCCATTCATTTGTGGCTCGTAGATGGGAGGGGCGAGCAAACAAACAGGGAGTTTTTGTTTCTGTTTCTTCTTCTGTTTTTTAATTTGCCACAGCTGCTTCTGGATCTCTTGGCAACTTTTTATGTCCTTCGTTCCAAGTTCATTCATTTGGGGGGAGGCTGGGGAAGGAAATTGAAATTGGGGAAGAAGAAGGAAATCTCTCGTAGAAGGGAGTGGCTGTATACCAATATATTTGGGGAGGAAATTGGAATATGCAGCTGGGGGAGAAGAATCGGCATTGGTATTCTTGAATTGTGAGCTCTTACAGTAGGAAAGTATCCCCTCCTTGTGTGTTGCAAACAGCCATTTCCAGTGTGGAGAAACAGGACAAAGCAGAATGGGGAAAAATATTTTCCTTTGCTATATTTCAGTCTTAATTAGACCATGGCAGCGTTCCTACAGGATTATATATTAATAGAAAAGCAACTAATGTACCTGTGTTCCTAAATGCTAAAGCTGTTGCACATAAAAAACAGAGAAGCTCTGATCAACTATCAGAGCCACCATTTTGACAGTTCTGCTGTACTGTTGCCTGTAGATGCCCACACTAAATGCAGGCACAGGATAAACTGAGCCTGGTTTGTTCTCAGTGTTTTAAGTAGCCATAAACTACTAGCAAAAGTGGTATTTGATCACAAGGCAAGGAGGCATTGAGAAATGTTTCCCCTTTTGCATTTGCGCATCCAAGAAGGAAAGGAGAAAGGGAAAGAAGAAAGACAAGAAAAAGAAAGGAAGAGGGGAAGAGGGGAAGAGAGCAAGGAAGAAAAAAGAAGGAAAGAAGAAGAAAGAAGGAGAATGAAGAGGAAAGGGAAAAGAAAAGGGAAAAAGGAAGGAGGGTGGGCGGGAGGGAGGGAGATTAAAATGAGAGGGAGAGGGTCTGAGGGAAGTTCTGCCTTAGCACTTGGACATCAACAGCCCTGCTGCCCTTTTGCCATCCCCTTGTCCCCTCCTCCTGACCTCTCCTGTTGGTCTCCCAGCCTATCGTTGAGGAAGTTTTGGTTACAAAACTGGGTCTCTTCACAAGGAGAGGGAGTAGGCCTCCCTCTGACCCAGATACTTTGCCCTCCCGCACACACAATGAGCAATCTGGCCAAGGAGAGTGAGCACAGCAGCAGTAGTCTTGAGGAGGAGGTAAGCGCAACCAGGTGCCACCTTGGGGAAGCATGGCTGGGCTGGGCTGCGGGGTCCCAGTGCCCTCAGTCAGTTTGAAGACTGACTGGGCACTTACCCTCCGCTGCCCTGAAAGGGACGGCGAGGCTCCTCTGGTGAACAAGGGTTTGGTGCTCACCATGCTCTCACTTTCCTCCACTAGAGACAATGGATCCCCCCCAGCTCCGCCCAGGCCACTACAGGCATCCCCCGACATGAACAACATAGACCCTGGCCACGCCCCCCCAGCCATGCCCATTTCTCCCCCCCCTCCGGTGGTCAACAACCCTGATGTGGCCCTCAATGAAATCAAGTTTGACACCCTTGGTCTATGGCTCTATTAATAGTGACCATGAGTCCCCTAGTTCTACTTCCTTCACTCTGCCTCTAGGATAAGAGCAAATGTTAGAGGGTCAGAAATTTAAAAAGCACTGAAAAGACATGCAAAAAAATTCAGCTATCAATCAGTATTCATCTGCAGACAAATTTTCCTCAAGGGAAGAACAGGAACTAAAAATCCTAAAACAACAGCATTACTTTAAAAGAATATGTTTTTAAAAGCCAATGTATTACAAAGAGAAAATGACATGTTTCTTTGAAATTAATAGTGTGTACAGAAGGGGAAGGCTAGAAAACATTTTAGAATAGAATAGAATTCTTTATTGGCCAAGTGTGACTGGACACACAAGGAATTTGTCTTGGTGCATTTTTGTTCTTTTCAGGGCATTTCTTTACATCACAACAGCTCTTTTAATTCCACAATGCAAACAAAACATTAGTTGCTTGCTGTGCTATCAAACAATTAAGACATCATTTAATCAGGTCATTTGTGCACTGTCTAGATCAGTGGTAGTCAACCTGGTCCTTATCGCCCACTAATGGATGTTCCAGCTTTCATTGTTGGCAGTAGGGGTTTTGTCCGATACTGAAGCACTTTCCTTTTTTTTAAATTTAATTGAGGTTTTTTTAAAAATTCATAGCATTATTTAAAAATATTTTCATTAGGTTTTCATAAAATTCCCCATGACAATTTAAATTTCTGAAAATATACTATTTGTATTGCCCGCGCATAAGTTTAGTTCACGTTACGTAAGTGAAACTGAATGGCGCTATAGTGCGACTGCAAACAAAAGAGCCTCGTCCCAGAATAGCTTGTGCATCTCCCCCCACACCACCCAGCCGTAACAGACAAGCAGAGCTGGTAGCCGGTGCCCCCTTCCCAAACCCAATCCATGATGCGCGAGAGGCATGCGCAGACAACGATACACGGCACATTACTGTGGAACTGGTGGGCAGTTAGAAAATTTTACTACTAACAGAGATACAAAAGTGGGCAGTAGGTATAAAAAGGTCTACCCCTGGTCTAGATATATAGCAGTCTCTGTTTATGTATTATCATCAGTCCTAAGTAACAACTTAAATTAAAAAGTTTTAAATTGAAATTATTACTAAGGCTATTAATGCAGCCTCCAGAAAACACTAAACTGGTACACAAGAGTGCAGATTTTCAATAGCACAATAATAAGTCTTTAAATTAATATATAATATCAAGCAGAATGTATCAATCCCATGGCTTTCCACTAAGGAGATAAGCTATATTTGCACAATTGCCTTTTAAATGACTTTTAGTTGTTCTGTATTTTAATGTTCTGATGTGACTTTTTAAACTGTTCTTTGTTAATTCAACTAGCTAGCCTTATATCTTGAAGAATATCATACCCATATCTCACATGATCACAAGCTATTTATATGAGTCCACACCAAAAATTTTTTTATAGATATTGGAATGTTATTTTTATGTATTACTTTAAGATCCATATTAAGATCATTCAATACAACCAGCATAAGCTATCTACTTCTTTTGTCAGTTAACATTCTATCTAGGTACAGAAGATAGGAAAAGAGACCCGATTGAGTCTACCTTACAAATAGCTCCATTTAATCCATTTCTTGAACTTTTAATACAGGTAATACCCGGGTCACAAGCGCTCCCTTAGTGAATGTTTGAAGTTACACAATAAGTGCCCCCTAGCATTTGCGAACAAGGCCCGAAAGTACGAATCTTGCAGCACCACAGTAGTTGTTCACCCTTACAAACAACCACAGAAGCTCTGCAACATTCGTCCTGCATGTTGCCAGTCAAAATGGAGCTTCTGAGGGATGGATCTGCCCCTCAGAAGCTCCATTCAGGCATCCAGAAGCCGTGCCCAGCATGTTGCTGGCTGAAATGGAACTTCTGAGGGACGGATCCGCCCTTCAGAAGCTCAGTTCGAGCATCCAGAGGCCTCCCCTGGCCTGTTGCAGGCCAAAATGGAGCTTCCAGGGACCGGGAGAGACCCGCAGAGGGCCGAACAGAGCATCGGAGAGCTGAATTCGCCCCTCAGAAGCTCCATTTTGGCCAGCAACTTGTCAGGCGAGGCCTGCGGAGGTCCAAACGGAGCTGCAGAGGGGCACACACAGCTGAGAGGCAGGAGAGGAGACTGCTTACTAGATCTTCACAAGGTAAGTGACCTGGCGCATCAGGTTGGGGGGGGGAAGCAATTGTGAGGAACATGAGATATTTCAGTGGGTCGAGGAGGCCTTGGATAGTCTTAGGCAGGTGGCCTGTTCCATCAGTAGTGCCCCCCCATGGTCTTCCCCATCCTGAAATACATTTGCCCTTAACGAGCCTCGCATTTGTAACTCGAGGACTACCTGTAATATTGGTTGCTAAACAGTCTTCAATATTTGTTTAAGAATGTGTGCCTGATTTCAATTGATTTGACTGCCCTTACTTTTAAAAGTGCTTGTATAATGTACTCATTATAATGTATGTTTATTAATGTTTATTAATCTAAAAGGGACGCAGTGGCTCAGGGGGTGGACGTTGAGCTTGTTGATCGAAAGGTTGGCAGCTCGGCGGTTCGAATCCCTAGTGCTGCCGTGTAACGGGGTGAGCTCCCGTTACTTGTCCCAGCTTCTGCCAACCTAGCAGTTTCGAAAGCACGTAAAAATGCAAGTAGAAAAAATAGGGACCACCTTTGGTGGGAAGGGAACAGCGTTCCATGCACCTTTGGCATTGAGTTATGCCGGCCACATGACCATGGAGATGTCTTCGGACAGCGCTGGCTCTTCGGCTTTGAAACGGAGAAACCGCCCCCTAGAGTCGGCAACGACTAGCACATATGTGCGAGGGGAACCTTTACCTTTACCTTTAATCTATATGGATCCCTGGCATACCTAAACCAATATAGAAATTCTTACAATATAAAGTTGGATTTTATATAGTAAGCTGCACCAAAAGTGAAGGTTAAGTGATTTTTAAAATCAAACCAGAGAAATACCTTTATGTTGCATTTTATGATATTTAGAATTTCAGAATATGTACCATAAAGATAGAACCTTAAAAGCTTAATCAATCTTGTTAAACACAAACCATACAATTTTAACGCATAAAGATTCTTACCACTTTTTCCTGGTGGCTGTAGTGCATCCCCTGTTAAATCACACCATCCAACTGGAAAAATATCTCGAGAATCATATTTACACCAATAGTCAAATGCTCCACGCCAACCATCAAAGGTTATAAAAACTTCATCTCCTCTCACATCCCCAATGGTTGCAGGACATATTAAATAAGGATTTTTTCTGTCTATTGCTTCTAGCTTCATTCCAACCTTTAAAAGGTTTTGAGAAGGCTTTGGAGGTTCCTATCAAAATAAGAGAAAACAAGCAAATATATGCATTTGAAGCTTTTACTTAACCAAATTGTTACACATTTCTTATTTATGCTCCAAAGTATTACAATTTTTCCACCCATATCAATTTCTCAAGTATTCTTTTCTTAAAATATCAGAAAATTATATGTATTGAAGTTTTTTACATGAACATAAAAAAATCCCCATGAATATTTTTACATTTTTGAGAATACAGTAAAGATTATATTAAAGCTATTATTAAAGGGACCTAACTGTCAAACAATATAAGGTTCTTTTAATTTATTAATGAAAAAGTTATTAGAAAAGCAAACGTTTCAAATGTAATACCTGTCTTTCAATGTCAGAAATATGAATAGGTCATTAACAATCTCTAACATGATACAAAATAGTGTGTTTGTAAACTAATAGGAGACTGTAAGACAGCCATTGATACCTGAATAATTTGAGTTTAATAGTTGTTGAAGTGACAAATTACTACTAGGAGTTTTGTTCTTTCTTAATCTTTTTGGTTAAGTTCAGTGAACAGAAAGTAATATTTTCTATTAACTTAAGTTATTAAATTATATTTGCCTAATTTCTAAATCAACAGTTTATTTTTTATATAAAGGTAAGTATATATGATACTGGCAATGTGTGAAAAGCTGACATTGTATAGAATGCCTAGGAAATCTATAGAATGTGTGACATTTTTAGGCAAAGTATGAAATGTCTGTTATTTTAATATGCTATATATACTGTCATTCAAAAAGTATTCAGACCCCCCCTTCACTTTTGTCAATTTTGTTATGCTGCAGCCTGATTCTACAGTTATTGGAATTCTTTTTTTCCCCATTAATTTACACTCAGTATCCCATATGACAAAGTGAAAACAGAATTTTAGAATTATCTCTAAATTTATTAAAAAGAAAAAAATGAAATATCACAAGGATGTTCAGACCCTTCTCAGTACCTTTGGTAGCAATTACAGCCTTGAGTCTTTTTGTATCCAAATGATAAAAGCTTTGCACACCTAGATTGGGGGATTTTCTGCCATTCTTCCTTGCAAATCCTCTCAAGTTCAGTCAGGTTGGATGGCGGCTGTTGGTGGACAGCAATTTTCAGGTCCCTCCAGAGATGTTCAATAAGGTTCAAGTCAGGGCTCTGTCTGGGCCACTCTAGGACATTCACAGAGTTGTCCCTAAGCCACTCCTGTGTTGTCTAGCCTGTGTGTTTAGGATCATTGTCATGTTGGAAAGTGAACTTTTATTTATTTATTATTTTATTATTTAAATTTATATACCGCCCTATCTCCCTAAGGACTCAGGGCGGTTCACAGGCAATTAAAAGCAAACATATAAATACAATTTAAAATAACACATAAAAAACTTATTAAATAGCCAAATTATTAAAACAATATAAATACTAAAAACCCCATTAAAACCAATAAATTTAAAAAACTAACCCAGCCCCGCGCAAATAAATAGGTGTGTTTTGAGCTCGCGACGAAAGGTTCGGAGGTCCGGAAGTTGACGAAGTCCTGGAGGGAGTTCGTTCCAGAGGGTGGGAGCCCCCACAGAGAAGGCCCTTCCCCTGGGCGTCGCCAGACGGCACTGCCTAGCCGACGGCACCCTGAGGAGTCCCTCTCTGTGGGAGCGGACGGGTCGGTGAGAGGTATTCGGTAGCAGCAGGCGGTCCCGTAAGTAACCCGGCCCTATGCCATGGAGCGCTTTAAAGATTGTCACCAAAACCTTGAAGCGCACCCGGAAGGCCACAGGTAGCCAGTGCAGTCTGCGCAG
This sequence comes from Ahaetulla prasina, assembly GCF_028640845.1. Lineage (NCBI taxonomy): Eukaryota > Metazoa > Chordata > Lepidosauria > Squamata > Colubridae > Ahaetulla > Ahaetulla prasina. The sequence goes on along the minus strand of NC_080543.1, from coordinate 82,574,760 downwards.
GATAGGTGTCACGCGGGAGCCACGAGGGGCTCCCTCTATCACCCGCGCAGCCGCATTCTGGACTAACTGGAGCCTCCGGATGCCCCTCAAGGGGAGCCCCATGTAGAGAGCATTGCAGTAATCCAGACGAGACGTCACGAGGGCGTGAGTGACCGTGCATAAGGCATCCCGGTCTAGAAAGGGGCGCAACTGGCGCACCAGGCGAACCTGGTGGAAAGCTCTCCTGGAGACGGCCGTCAGGTGATCTTCAAGAGACAGCCGTTCATCCAGGAGAACGCCCAAGTTGCGCACCCTCTCCATCGGGGCCAATGACTCGCCCCCAACAGTCAGCCGTGGACTCAGCTGACTGTACCGGGACGCCGGCATCCACAGCCACTCAGTCTTGGAGGGATTGAGCTTGAGCCTGTTTCTCCCCATCCAGACCCGTACGGCTTCCAAACACCGGGACAGCACTTCGATAGCTTCATTGGGGTGGTCCGGTGTGGAAAAGTACAGCTGGGTGTCATCAGCATACAGCTGGTACCTCACACCGAAACCACTGATGATCTCACCCAGCGGCTTCATATAGATGTTGAACAGAAGAGGTGAGAGAATCGACCCCTGCGGCACCCCACACGTGAGGCGCCTCGGAGCCGACCTCTGCCCTCCTGTCAACACCGTCTGCGACCGGTCGGAGAGATAGGAGGAGAACCACCGATAAACGGTGCCTCCCACTCCCAATCCCTCCAACCGGCGCAGCAGGATACCATGGTCGATGGTATCAAAAGCCGCTGAGAGGTCTAATAGGACCAGGGCAGAGGAACAACCCCTATCCCTGGCCCTCCAGAGATCATCCACCAATGCGACCAAAGCCGTCTCAGTGCTGTAACCGGGCCGGAAACCGGACTGGAATGGGTCTAGATAGACAGTTTCATCCAGGTGCTGGGGAAACTGATATGCCACCATACTCTCTACAACCTTCGCCACAAAGCGAAGGTTGGAGACCGGACGATAATTACCTAAAACAGCCGGGTCCAGGGAGGGCTTCTTGAGGAGGGGCCTCACCACCGCCTCTTTCAAGGCGGCTGGAAAGACTCCCTCCAACAAAGAGGCACTCGTAATCGCCTGGAGGCAGCCTCGTGTCACCTCCCGAGTGGCCAGCACCAACCAGGAGGGGCACGGGTCCAGTAAACACGTGGTGGCATTCAACCTGCCCAACAACCTGTCCATGTCCTCGGGAGCCACAGGGTCAAACTCATCCCAGACAATATCACCAAGACCACCCTCAGACGCCCCGTCTGAATCACCGCAATTTTGGTCCAGGCCGTCTCGAAGCTGAACGATTTTATCGTATAGATAACCGTTAAACTCCTCGGCACGTCCCTGCAACGGGTCATCCCGCTCCCCCTGGTGAAGGAGGGAGCGGGCCACCCGAAACAGGGCGGCCGGGTGGTTATCTGCCGACGCAATGAGGGAGGAGGCGTAGCAACGCCTCGCATCCCTCAGTGCCACTAGGTAGGTTCTAGTATAGGACCTAACTAGTGTCCGATCAGCCTCTGAACGGCTAGACCTCCAAGAGCTCTCTAGGCGTCTTCTCCGGCGTTTCATCCCCCTCAGCTCCTCGGAGAACCAGGGAGCCGGTTGGGATCTGCGCCGGGTCAGAGGCCGCAGAGGCACGACACGGTCTAAGGCCCCAGCCGCAGCCCGTTCCCAGGCTGCGGCTAGTTCCTCTGCCGTGCCGTGAGCCAGACCCTCAGGAAGTGGCCCAAGCTCTGTCCGGAACCTCTCCGGGTCCATCAGGCGCCTGGGACGGAACCAACGTAACGGTTCCGTCTCCCTGCGGTGTTGAGTAGCGGTCAGAAAGTCCAGGCGAAGGAGAGAGTGATCTGACCATGACAAAGGCTCTGTGACTACATCTCTCAAATCCAGATCCTTCAACCACTGACCAGAGATAAAAATAAGGTCCAGTGTGCCTCCCCCGATGTGAGTGGGGCCATCCACTACTTGAGTCAGGTCCAGGGCCGTCATGGAAGCCATGAACTCCCGAGCCACTGTCGATGACGAGCCGGTAGATGGCAAGTTAAAGTCCCCCATGACTAAAAGTCTGGGGGTCTCCACTGCCACCCCGGCAAGCACTTCCAGGAGCTCGGGCAGGGCGGCTGTCACGCAGCAAGGAGCCAGGTACGTGACCAGCAAGCCCATCTGACAACTATGACCCCACCTCACAAAGAGGGATTCACATCCGGCAATCTGAGGTACAGTGGTCTCCCTCGGCTCTAGACTCTCTTTAATAACAACCGCCACCCCCCCACCCCTACCCTGGGCCCTCGGCTGATGGAATGCACGGAAACCCGGTGGGCACATCTCAACCAGGGGCACGCCCCCTTCAGTGCCCAACCAGGTTTCCGTAACGCCTATAAGATCCGCGGCACCCCCCTGGATAAGATCATGTATTAGGGGGGCCTTATTGGCCACGGACCGTACGTTGCATAACATAAGACGAAGGCCCAGGCTCTGAGGGTCTTGACCATCCGGGGAACGGGAGAAGTCAGAGGGATCGGGGCACGCGATCGCCTGCATACATCGAACGCGTGACCCCCTGAACCGATACGATCCCCCCCACCGCCATATCTGCCCCTCCCACTTACCGTGCAGATGGACTCACCCTCACACAAAGGAACACATTCCCCCCCCATAACCTCCGAACCCATTAGATAGTCGCCACGAGCACGCGCTGGGGCTGTTTTCCCTCCCAACGGGCTACCCCCATCACCCGCCCTAACCCTCCCACCCCTTAAAAATGCCCTATCTAAAAAACCCCAAAGGCTCTTTCTTTTCGCATGCCACCTCTGTGGGTCCCAAGACCCGTCATTGAGGCCGGCGCTTGGTAGCGAAGCGGGCCATTCCTGCGAGGCGGGGGCACCTCGCAGGCGCAAGAGTTCGTGTACAGTGTAGCGCATAGAAAAGTGCGAATCGGCGAAGGATGCTAAGATGGTAAAGTCCCAGATGGTAAAAACGGTGGATCTTCCGACGGATGTCCAGTTGACAAGGAGGACAGATGGAGCTGGAACCAGATAAAGGTGATAAAGCAGGAACAGACAGGCCAGCAGTCTCCATGGTAAACCTATGGAAAACGTTTCTACAACCAGCTCTTAATAAAGTAGAAATGACTATCGGTCTGTCAGGTCTGAGATCCTGAGCACTATGGAACAGGTTTTCACTGAGGATATCCCTGTACTTTGCTCCATTCAGCTTTCCTACCAAACTTCTTCCATTTGAGAATTATGGAGTCCACTGTGCTCTTAGGAACCTTGATTGTAGCAGAAATTTTATTATAGCCTTCCCAAGATCTGTGCCTTGAAATACTCCTGTCCCTAAGGTCTACAGCCAGTTCCTTTGACCTCGTGACTTTTGCTCTGCTATAGTATACATTGTCAGCTGTGAGGCCGTCTATAGAGAGCTGTGTGCGTTTCCAAATCATGTACAATCAATTTAATTTATCACAGGTTGACTCCATTCAAGGTGTAGAAACATATCAGCAACGATCAAGAAAAATGAGAGACACCAGAGCTAAATTTCAAGTGTTTTTGCAAAGAGTCTGAATACTTACGCCAATGTGATATTTCAGTTTTTTCTTTTTAATAAATTTACAGACCTTCTAAATTTCTGTTTTCTCTTTGTCATTATGAAGTACTGAGTGTAAATTAATGAGAAAAAAATGAATTTCAACAACTGTAGAAACAGGCTGCAGCATAACAAAAGTGAAGGGGATCTGAATACTTTCTGAATGCACTGTAGTTTCCCTAGGCATTATACAGACCGACAAGAATTATTTGGGAAAAGTATGAAAAAAGAGTCATGAAAAACAGTTACAGTTAAGAGTTAACAAACCCTTGACTAAACCTTTTTTATTGAAAAGATGTAAATGAAAATGAAAGAACTGCAAAATAAAGTACAGCACTTTGTTACAAAAAAAAACAAGAGAAAAAGATGAATATTAAATGAGATATTGCAACAAGGAAGGCTAGAATGGCATTTTAGCAGGAGTATTTTATACTTTGCCAGTTTTCCTTTTGGCATTGCATGAAATGCCTAGGAAATGTGTGAAAATTAAGCATGTCAGCCCTGAAGCTGGCCTGACTGAGGCCATTTTGAGACTTCAGCACTGACACACTGGAGAAAAGGGACAGGGAGGAGGGAATAGAGATAGTTGGGCTTTTTAGTCAAAACAAAATCCTTTCTGTTGGGAACTAAGGACATTCCTGCAGGTGCTCAGGAGGGGACTGGAATCACCTAGTAACTGGACAGTATCCTGATTGGACCATGTGACTGACTGTTTTGAGAAAATGAAAAACTTTTACTTTCAATGAGGTGAAAACTGCGGGAATAGTCAGTCAGTTTTCACCAGCCTGTGCTAATATGACATATCCAATAAACTTTTTTTTTTATAAAAAAGTTTTATTTTTACATTCATATCCAACAACTCATCCAATGTACAGTCATATACAATTAGTCGGGCTTGCCCAGTCACCACCCCCTCCTTTTAACTCTCTTCCCTCTTTTACCTTCTTCTACTTTCCAGACCTTCCTCCCCTTCTCTTATCTACATCCTCTCCTCCCCCCACTCTATACCTTCCTTCTCCCTCTTCTACCCCTCTTCCTTCCTCTTCTCCCTCTTCTCCCCCTTTTCTCTCCTACCTCCTACTCTCTCCTCTTTTCTCCCTCCCCACCATTCTAAAATGGTTGCTGGGCAGACCCGACCCTACATTAATTATATTTATACATCTTCAATAATCCCTGTACATTAACCATCACTCCATCCTCTACCCTCAACCCCCCCCAATTCCCCTCCCCATTACCTCCCACCCACCCCCGACTTCCCAGAACAAAATGCAGGGTATCAAAACTAACAATCATAATCCAAATAAACTTATTATTTTTTGAGGAATTTACCTGCCTCAGTTTTGTTTGCGATGGGTATGTTACTTGGAACCCTGACAAAGCATTTCATACTTTGACATTTCATTTTTAGCATTCTATAGATTTCCTAGGCATTCTATAAGATGCCTAATTTATACAATATATCACAGAAGTGAGTACACCTGCTCACATTTTATAAATATTTAAGTATATTGTTTCATTTGACAACACTAAAGAAATAACACTTGGCTACAATGTAAAGTAGTGAGTGTACAGCTTGTATAACAGTGTAAATGTGCTGTCCCGTCAAAATAACACAACCCATGGCCATTAATGGTGGTAACAAAAGTGAGTACACCCCTAAGTGATAATGACCAAATGGGGCCCAAAGTGTCAATATTTTGTGTGGCCACCATTATTTTCCAGCACTGCCATAACCCTCTTAGGCATAGAGTTCACCAGAGCTTCACAGGTTGCCACTGTAGTCCTCTTCCACTCCTCCATGACAACGTCATGGAGCTGGTGGATGTTAAAAGACCTTGCACACCTCCACCTTTCATTTCAGGATGCCCCACAGATGCTCAATAGGGTTTAGGTCTGGAAACATGCTTGACCAGTCCATCACCTTTACCCTCAGTTTCTTTAGCAAGGCAGGGGTTGTTATCATGTTGGAATACTGCCCTGCAGCCCAGTCTCTGAAGAGAAGGGATCATGCTCTGCTTCAGTATGTCACAGTACATGTTTGGATTCATGGTTCCATCAATGAATTGTAGCTCCCCAGCAGCCAGCAGCACTCATTCAGCCCCAGACCATGACACTCCCACCACGCTTGACTGTAGGTAAGACACACTTGTCTTTGTACTCCTCACCTAGTTGCCGCCACACACACTCGACACCATTGAACCAAATAAGTTTATCTTGGTCTCATTGGACCACAGGACATGGTTCCAGGAATCCATGTCTTAAGTCTGCTTGTCTGCAGCAAACCGTTTGTGGGCCTTCTTGTGCATCATCTTTAAAAGTGGCTTCCTTCTGGGACAGCAGCCCTACAGACCAATTTGATGCAGCATGCATCGTATGATCTGAGTACTGACAGGCTGGCCCCCCACCCCTTCAACCTCTGCAGCAATGTTGGTAGCACTCATACGTGAATTTCCAAAAGCCAACCTCTGGATATGATGCTGAGCACAGGCACTCAACTTCTTTGGTTAACCATCGTGAGGCCTGCTCTGAGTGGAACCTGTCCTGTTAAACCGCTGTATGGTCTTGGCCACCATGCTGCAACTCAGTTTCAGGGTCTTGGCAATTTTCTTATAGCCTTTATGTAGAGCAATAATTCATCTTTTCAGATTCTCAAAGAATTCATTGCCATGAGGTGCTATGTTGAACTTTCAGTGACCAGTATAAGTGAGAGTGATAACACCAAATTTAACACACCTACTCCCCCGTCACACCTAACACCTTGTACCACTAATGAGTCACATGATACCAGGGGCCGGTGAATAGCGCAGGCTGGTAAAGCCTGTTGTTAAGAACACAAAGCCTGCAATTACTGCAGGTTCGAGCCCGGCCCAAGGTTGACTCAGCCTTCCATCCTTTATAAGGTAGGTAAAATGAGGACCCAGATTGTTGGGGGGGGCAATAAGTTGACTTTGTAAAAATATACAAATAGAATGAGACTATTGCCACTGTAAGCCGCCCTGAGTCTTCGGAGAAGGGCGGGGTATAAATGTAAACAAAACAAAAACAAAACAAAAACCAGGGAGGGAAAATGGCTACTTGGGCCCCATTTGGACATTATCATTTAGGGCTGTACTCACTTTTGTTGCCACCAGTTTAGACATTAATGGCTGTGTGTTGCGTTATTTTGAGGGGACAGCATATTTACACTGTTTTACAAGCTGTATACTCACTACTTTACATTGTAGCCAAGTGTCTGTCAGACCTGGAAGCCATCTTTTACATTTAGGCCTTCAGGCCTGCCACATATTCTTCTGAGGGAAAATGGGAGGGGGGATTGCATAGAGTATGGGTGTCAAAATAACAGTACTTTCTCAGAGAGACAAGGACGCATTGTCCTGGCACCTGGAGTTGGATGACTGAGAAGTGTCTTCAGTTTGGATGGTGGATGATTGGACCATGTGATGGACATAAGGGTGCTGGGCAGAGACTTGAACTTTCACTTGGGTGGGGAAAACCTGGAAACTTTCAGATTTGGGTTTCCCCAGATGTGCCAATATGACATCTTTAATAAAAAGGAACTTTGAGGAAACTCAAGCCTTGAAGTGTTCTTTCGTGGGGGTGTTACTTGGAACACTGAAATTAACCCGAATCCCCTTTTTAACTAAAGCAGCTCCCCTGTACTTCGGGGCGCTGTCCAGGGTCCCGAGACCCAGCGTCAATCCAAACCGGGCGGCACGAAGACTCAGGGAAGATGGAGGAAGACAAGAAGACCATGGAGGAAGCGGCAGATGATGGTTCAGTGACCCAGATCGAGAACATCTACATCCCTTCCCATGCCATGGTGGAAGCCATAAAAGCCTCAGAAGTTGAACGCCAGCTGGGGGCCAACACAAAGAGCTGATGCCTGAATGGACCTTGCAACCGGACCAGTCCCTGCAAAATGAAGCTGCAAAAATATCCCCAAATCAGGAATTGCTGTTGGAACCACAGATGGGCACGGGACAAGCCTTGGCCCACCACTGGAGAATGCCAAAGCAGATGCACCTGCAGGCACTCTGAGGAATGGGGATTCCTGCCACCATTGCACAACCAGTTCCTGGCCAGTCTCCCGGAGCAGGTGAGCCAACTCAGCATCAGTGGGTGGCTCAACCACTCGGTACTGGGCAGTTCAGATGGACTTTGGCACAACCCAAGTTCACCTTCCCGGGCCAGGAGATGGCAGCGCAATGGAGCGGAGCATCAGCTTCATTCCACTCAGCGCAAAGCAACTCAGCCCACAGCCTCGCGCCTCAGACTGGACCAGCAGCAATCCAGCAGCCAACCTTGCTGAACCAGCCTAGCTATGGGATACCGGGTCCACAACAGGGGTTCTAAAGCTTACCTATTCCACTGCAGCAACCGGCTTTAGGGCTTCCATCAGCAAATCATATCCCCCCCCGTATGGGCATTTTACCCACGCCAGGGATGGGTGCAGTACCAGTGGACGCCAGCCCCGGCCCAGCAGCTGATATTTCCAACCACTTGGTCCCTTCCAGCAGCCGGCCGTGGCTCCACAACAGGCACTTGTCCAGCCGCACCCATAACTGCAGCCCCAGGTCATTGTCCCGCAACAGGCTCAAGTCCAGCAGCAAATGCCGGTGATCCCACAACAGGTTATGGTCCAGCAGCAGGTGCCTGGTCAACCACCTGCACAAGCCCAGCACAAGCCCAGCCCAACCTGCTGCTCTTCCCCCACAGTTCCAAGTGATGTTTGGCGGGACCTCCGAGAAGCTAGCCTACTCCCTCAACCAAGACTGGGCCCATATTGACCAATATGGAAATCAATAACCATCCGACCAGGGATTGATTTCTGCCATCGCTGACAGCATGAATGAGGGAGAGGCATCGGAATGGATAGCTGAGCTTCATGATGAAGAAGCCCATGATCTAGAAGATACCGCTGAGTTCATCCAGCTGACCAGATTCAGCAACATCACCAAGCAAGTGGAAGCAGACAGATTAAAGCCCTAAAGCAAGCTGGCAGGCCCCCAAAAGAGCTAATCTGGGAGTTTCACAGGTTGGCTAGGAAGCTACGAGACTGGCCAGAGAGCCTACTGGTGCACACCTTCAGGGAGGCTCTGGATCCAGACCTTAGACAAGCCTGTGGCGTCAGGAGAGTACCGGAACAAATACAAGCATGGTACAACATGGCTGTCGTTTTGATAAGGGACCCCAACATATATGCAACCCTAAAATACCAATAAGTTCTGTATGTACCTTTACTGCTCATATGATTCTCTAAGGATTTTGTAATGCTGATGGAAAAATTACTTCTATGTGAAAGCAGAAGTTATCTTGCTTGGCGGAGTTGCAAACTTAGGGGTCTATTTCTACATATTGTAACTGCTTACTTCTTAACTTTTTAACCCTGAAATGTACTGAACAAGAATAGGATACTGGAGGTGACTAATGACACATGTCAGAGGATGTCTCGTGTCATGAAAGGTGACATAAGGAGTAAGATAACTGCCATATATAGACATGTTAACTGTAAACCGATTATGTACTATTTCGTATTTTCCTGCTTTCTACTTTCTGTATCTGAAGCTATAAAAGTATAGGCTTGGGTGGTGCCAGGTGTTCAGACTTTGTTTTTCCACGCAAGTGGAGGTTTGTGCCTATTTGCACAAATAATTAAATAAATACTTCCTGTTTCTCTAATCCTTTGTGGTATTTTCTCCTTCACTGGAAAAGGTAGGTGTCGCCCCATATCAGTTTTGGACCTGGAGATTCACCCCCACAGGAAACCAACTGCAGATAAACCAGCCAGGAGACCTTTGGGATGCCAAGCCCAGGTGAAAAAAGCTGAGGCGCCAGGCTGCAGAATGCTTGGCCCCGGCCCCGGTTCCCTCAGTTCGACCTCCAGCCACTGCTGTGGCGAAGAGGACCCTGCAGAAGCCGCCCAACAAATGAGAGTTTGCCAGATAGGCTGTGGAAGTTCCACTCCTCCCAAATGAAGCCAAGAAAACTCCAGCCAATGAATCTCCTCCGGGCCCCATAGGGAAAGCAGCGGTGACGATGACCCGATGGTAAGTGCAGCCATCCGTCCGTTTACCATCAAAACCAAGATAACTGTACCAGAGATAGGGGTCCAGGGGGAAGTAGGAGCCATCATAGACAAGGGCTGCACTCGATGCTTAATCAGCCTTTCCATAGTTGAACAGTTAGGCATATGCATGAGACCCCTAGCATGCCCCAGCCGCTTTGAGGAAGTGGATTAATTGGTGGGACCCCTGCCATGCTAGTCACCAAGTTTGTCAGACTAGAAATGGGCCACCATCGAAAGCTCATCCAGTTTATTGTAGCCCCCAAAATTACTGAGTTGATCATACTAGGCCTTGCATGGCTAGACAAGTGGGGTCCAACTATGACCTGGGAAGATAGCTATAGAAAGCTAAACATCGGCATTGGGCCGCTGCCACACGTACAGCTGGACCCTCACCAAGGAACTCCACTCCCTAACAATTCAAAAGAGCCTGAAACAACAGCCCCTGCCAATGACGATCTACACGGCAACCAAAAAATGCCAAAGGAATACAAAGACTTAGTGGGGGTTTTCAGCGAGGAAGACTGCAATTTCCCCTCCCCTCATCGCCCAACTGATTGTGCAATAGAGTTTGTGCCAGGGGCTAAACTACCCAAATCTAAGATGTACTCCATGACTGCTAAACAGATGGAGGAAATGAGAAAATACATTGATGCCAATTTAGCGAGGGGTTTCATTCAGCCTGCTAAAGCCAAAGTAGCAGCCCCAGTGCTCTTCAAAGAGAAAGAAGATGGGGGGGAGGCTTTGTGTTGATTTTTGTGGAATTAATGCCGTTTGCATGGAGAACACCTACCCCCTACCCCTCATGAAGGTAAAGATAAAGGTTCCCCTCGCACATACGTGCTAGTCGTTCCCGACTCTAGGGGGCGGTGCTCATCTCTGTTTCAAAGCCAAAGAGCCAGCGCTGTCCGAAGATGTCTCCGTGGTCATGTGGCCGGCATGACTCAACACCAAAGGCACATGGAACGCTGTTACTTTTCCACCAAAGGTGGTCCCTATTTTTTCTATTTGCATTTTTTACATGCTGCTAGGTTGGCAGAAGCTGGGACAAGTAACGGGAGCTCACCCATTACACGGCAGCATTAGGGATTCGAACCGCTGAACTACCGACCTTTCGATTGACAAGCTCAGAATCTTAGCCCCTGAGATACCGCGTTCCTCACCCCTCATGAAGGACATGCTAAATCACTTATCGAAAGGCAAGATGATCACAAAATTGGATTTAAGGGAAGAATACTACCGCATAAGGATCAGAGAGGGAGATGAGTAGAAGACTGCATTCAACTGTCCTGTTCTGTTTCCCTCCCCCAATACTCCCAACAAAGAGTCAGTCAAAGGCCTTCTCTTCTAATTTATTTACATAGATAAATGTCCTGGCCACGTCTACCCACGGGCCTGCTAAGTCTCTGGAGATAATGAGGAAATTATAGATAAGGCCAGAATTACTCACGAATATATTCTTCCCTCCATTGATACAGTTTGCCCGCACAAATTCACTGCTTTGTCCAAGACAAAAAACCAGGAAGTCCCGCCTCCTTTTTATAGTCTCTGCAGATGTCACTGCATGACCATCATTCTTTGGCTTTGTCCCAACACTTCCTCTGCTGCACGCGCCGGTCACGTCTGAGCAGTCTTGCATCACTCCAAAACTGTTCTTGGGGCGTTGCCAAATCAGAAGAAGGCTTGGGAGAATCAGGCCTTGCCGGCCCCTCCTCCTCCCTTTGGGTGGGTGCCAGGGAGGGAGAGGGCCCAAGAGAAGCAGGCCTTGCCAGGTCTTCTCCCTCACTTTCTGAATCATCCGAGTCCAGGAGTCCGGGTCCAGGAACCTGGGTCACAACATGTCCCCTCGGTAGCTTCCAATTCAAAGTCATGCCGTTCGGATTGCAATGGGCCCGGCAATCTTCAGGCAGTTAATCAATGAAGTGCTGCATGAGCACCTGTACCAAGGGATCCTCGTTTACCTGTCTGACAGTCTCATATTTATTGAGACCCTTGAGGAACACGTAAAGCTGGTATGGCAAGTATTGAAAAAACTCCTTGCCCCCAAGCTCTACACAAAGCTGTTCAAGTGTGAATTCCATAAAATTTCCCTAGATTATCTAGGCTATCCAATCTCTAGCGAGGGGGTAGAAATGGATCCAGGAAAAGTGAAAGCAGTGCTCAACTGGCAGCCCCCACGCACTCGTAGACAACGTCAAAGCTTCCTGGGATTCGCCAACTTTTACAGGCAATTCATCCCAGCTTTTGCAGAGGTCACCCTACCCGTAACTGAACTGCTGAAAATGGGATTTACCCCAATGAACCAAAAGCCCAACCAACTACTTGCTTGGACAATGGACTGCCAAAAAGCCTTTGAAAAGTTAAAAAGTCTTTTCACCCAGGAACCTATTCTTCAACATCCAGACCCGGAGCAGCAATTTATAATATAAGCTGATGCCAGCAACATAGCCATGGCAGCGGTGCTCCTGCAAATGGACAGCAAAGGACAACTCCTGCCTTGTGCCTACGTGTCAAAAAAAACTCACTGACACTGAAAGACGATGGGCCATTTGGGAAAAAGAATCCTACGCAGTCCGCTGGGCCCTACTCTCATGGAGACATTTCCTAGAAGGGGGGAAAGTGCCTTTCGAGGTCTGGATTGATCAAAAAAACCTCAAAACCTTGAAGACCCCCAGGAAACTATCTCCCAAACAAATCCGCTGGGCATAGTACTTTAGATGATTCAAATTCGAGCTAAAGTACATACCAGCAGGAAAAAACCTGTTATCAAATGCCTTGTCAAGAAAACCACAGTTTGACAGCCACCAAGAGGAAGTAGTCCACGCCATCATTCCTCCCGTGAAACCGGCAGCACAAATCACTATCAGAAGCCAGACCAGGGGGCCACCCGACCCCAGCCGGGACAAACTGACAGCCATGCTGAAGGCTATGTTACCAGCAGAGCCCTGGCTCACTGACAATGAAGATGTTTTACCTATGAGGGATGAACTAGCATGGAAAGACTCTAAGCTATACATCCCTGCGAGGTTAAGACTGGAAGTATTACAGCGCAGTCATGACTTGAAGCTAGTTGGTCACTTTGGATTTTTGAAAACATTGCACCTTGCTAGAAGGCAATTCTGGTGGCCAAAAATGAAAGCAGATGTGGAAGATTACATAAAGAGCTGTGCCACCTATGCAGCCATGAAAATGAAGCTAGTAAAGCCCCGTGGACTCCTTCAGCAAGTGGCAAGCCCCAGCAAACCTTGGGAGGAAATCACAATGGATTTTATAGTTGAACTCCCAGAGAGTGGGGGAAACACAATAATCTGGACAGTCATTGACATATTTTCCAAGCAAGCCCATTCTACTGCTTGCTCTGGATTGCCTTCCCTGAACAAACTGTCAAAGCTGTTCATCAAACACATCTACCGCCTACATGGAATACCCCGCTGAATCATCTCAGATCGAGGCATACAGTTTACAGCCAAGTTCCAGAGGGAGTTCTTGAGATCCATCGTGTCAACACAGGGGCTTAGCTCGGCTTTCCATACAAGTACAAATAGCATGGCGGAATGAGCGAACGCAATGATGGAACAGTATATAAAATGTTATGTGGATTACCAATAAGAGAACTGAGCGGATCTATTACTGTTTGTAATAGAAGTGGCTTTACTGATGTGGCGTACAACAACACTGTGCATAGCAGTACCAGACAGTACCAAACTGACCCCTTTTCAAGTTACCAATGGCATGGAATTTGTCCCCATGCCCGAACTGCTCAGAGAACCTCCCTCTTGTGTGTCTTTGACAGAATGGATGAAGTCTCTGAAAAAGGGGTGGGAGAATACTAAAAAAGCACTGGCAGAGGCGGCAAACGAATACAAAAAATAGGCAGACAAACACCATTCCCTAGAACCCCCCTTCCATGTGGGAGATAAAGTATTTCTATCAGGGGTGAAATGTAAAAATTTTCCCTACCGGTTCTGTGGGCGTGGCTTAATTGGTGGGCGTGGCTTGGTGGTCAGGTGACCCGGTTGACGTGGCTTGGTGGTCAGGTGACTGGGTGGGCATGGCCAATAATAATAAATAATAAAAATAATAAACAAAGTACACAAAACAATAAGAGGTACCAAAAACCAACTTTCACACTTTACACACACACAATACAACACAACTGACTCAAACACAATGTAAAAGCAGCTGCACTTCACCCAAAATGGCCCTTGCAACAAGCAGGAACCTCACAGAGGCACAAAAAGCTCAAAAACCAACTTTCACACTTTTTCCACACAAAATGCCATCTACAGCTTTGTGAGATTTTGTGTGTTTGTGTAGTTAGAGTGAAACACTACAAAAACACACCAAATCTCAGAAAGCTGCACAAATATTTTATTTTATTATTTTATTTTATTTTATTTTATTTATATTTTTAGATAAAAGCAGCTAAATTTAAAACTTCCTTAACTTTAAATTTCTGTCTTAAAAAAAAGTAAAACTCCTAAAAATCCCCAATTAACTATTTTTTTAAAGCTTCCCCCCCACAAAAAAACCCAGTTACTTACCCAATTGAAGGGACAAGGCAGGCAGATTGAGTTGCTCACCAATGAGATGGATTGCAGGTAGGCAGATTGAGTTGCTAGCTGATGCAATTGATTGTAGCAGCCAAAGCAAGGCAGGAAAAGCAAGCAAGCCCGAAAGAAGCAGCAAGCTGCCAAATAGGCAAGTTGGGACCGGGCAATTGCGTGGGCATGCATGGGGGCGTGGGGCAGGGATTTTTGTTACTGGTTCTCCGAACCACCCGCCCCCATCGCTACCGGATCGCTTGATCTGGTCCAAACAGGCAGCATTTCACCCCTGGTTTCTATCCACCAAATACATATGGTTGAGACTGCCTAGCAAGAAGTTGGGACTCAAGTTTCTAGGCCCCTTTCCAATAGTGAAAATAATTAACCCAGTGACAATCCATCTTAGCCTCCCCGCATTCTAGGGAAAATTCAACGTGTGTTTCATTGTAGCTTACTGAAATCAGCCTTTTGGTTTAGATTAAGACCTCGGACTCAACCACCACCTCCTACTATAGTGGTACAAGGGGAAACACATTATGAGGTGGGAAAAAAATTAGATTCTAGATTATACAGAGGTCAATTACAGTATTTAGTTCATTGGAAAAGATACCCTTTGTCTGAAGCTACTTGGGTTAAGAGTTGGAATGTGAAGGCAAATAGATTGATTAAGCAATTCCATGATGGATATCCTGATAAGCCAAAGGGTCCCCCGGGGGGGAGGGTGTTAAGTGAATGATTTTAACCTCTTGTGTTATTCTCGTTCCAGGACATGCTTTTCTGATGAGGGGCGGGGTGGACTGTCAAACCTGGAAGCCATTTTTTACATTTGGCCCTTCAGGCCTGCCACATATTCTTCTGTGGGTAAATGGGAGGGGGGATTGCATAAAGTATGGGTGTCAAAATAACATTCCTTTCTCAGAGAGTCAAGGACACATTGCCCTGGCACCTGGAGTCGGATGATTGGGAGATGTCTCCAGTTTGGACGGTGGATAATTGGACCATGTGATGGACATTGAACTTTCACTTGGGTGGGGAAAACCTGGAAACTTTCAGATTTGGGTTTTCCCAGATGTACCAATATGACATCTTCAATAGAAAGGAACTTTGAGGAAACTCAAGCCTTGGAGTCTTCTTTCGTTGGGGGTGTTACTTGGAACCCTGACAGTGTCATTCTTCAGTGTTGTCACATGAAAAGATATACTTAAATATTTACAAAATATGAGGGAGTGTACTCACTTCTGTGATATACAGTATAACATTAACAATTCTGATATCATTAGTTTTACCATTGATGATTTTGAAGCATTATTTGATAATATGGATGTGGTACCAATTTCTACCGTAATTCATGTATTTTTTGTTAACTACCCATTTGACATTTTTATTTATTTATTTATTTATTTATTTATCAAACTTATATACCGCACCATTTCCCGTAGGACTCAGGGCGGTTCACAGGCATATTAAAAGCAATATAATAAATAAGCATTAAAACCCAGTTAAAACTAAATATTATCCTGGCCTGATCACTAAAACAATAAAAACCAGTAAAACCCCCATTAAAATTTAACTAAAACATTTTATTCTTAGGCTAGTCCCGCATGCTGGAATAATAAAGTCTTCAGTTCCCGTCTGAAGGTCCGGAGGTCGGGGAGTTGTCGTAATCCCGGAGGAAGCTCGTTCCACAGGGCTGGTGCCGCCACAGAGAAGGCCCTCCCCCTGGGGGTCGCCAACCTGCATTGTTTGGTCGACGGCACCCTGAGGAGGCCCACTCTGTGGGAGCGCACAGGTCGTTGGGAGGCAATCAGCGGCAGAAGGCGGTCTCGAAGGTATCCCGGTCCTAAGCCATGGAGCGCTTTAAAGATGGTAACCAAAACCTTGAATTGCACCCGGAAGACTACCGGTAGCCAGTGTAGGCCGCGCAGGATAGGTGTTATATGGGAGCAACACGGTGCTCCCTCTATCACCCGCGCGGCCACGTTCTGGACTAACTGGAGCCTCCGGTGCTCTTCAAGGGGAGCCCCATGTAGAGAGCATTGCAATAGTCCAGGCGGGAAGTGTCGAGGGCGTGAGTGACCGTGCGTAAGGCATCCTGGTCAAGGAAGGGGCGCAACTGGCGGATCAGGTGGACCTGATAAAAAGCTCCCCTGGCGACGGCTGTCAAATGTTCCTCTAAGGACAGCCGATCATCCAGGAGAATGATCTCTACTATCTCTACTACTCTCTATCCTAGTTATACTCAGTACCTTTGGTGCATTGTTTACTCTAGATAATGTGAGAATACTGAGCAGTCCCAATATCTTAATTCCCAGAAATCTGAAAGCTTACAGAATCTACTGTTCCATTTGCCATTCCTTGGCCCAGAACACTCCTTCCACTTACAAGGTTTGTTTTGCTTGTTATATAAAAGATAAAAAAAATTCTAATTAATACAGCAATATTTTATTCAGAGTACAAAAAGGATAACTGACTATTCTTGACTTTGGAAAAAGATACATATTGACTATATAAGAAATAAATTATATTTTTAAAATTAATAAATGACTTGGAAACCATTTATTTATTTACAGTGAATTTATTATGTACGGAAAATATTCCTACACAGAACTATATGTACAATGAACATGTATTTAATATTTTAAAGAGCAATTAAAGTATCTATAGATTATATACATGCTCAAAGCAATGTTTTTTTCACTCTCACTCTATATTTATTAAACTGGATTTATATAGGAACTTTCAAATTCCTCTAGTTGAAACATAAAGAGAAATTATCAGGCATATTTCCCATATATTTAATACGTTCAGATTTGTAAAATGCTTCTGATTTGTAAAATGCTTCTCAAATGACATATATAAGCTCAGCACCATAAATGAGATTTTGACTTGAATTCGTTACAGTAAAGTAAATCTACCGTATATACTCGAGTATAAGCCGAGTTTTTCAGCACGTTTTTTGTGCTGAAAAACGTCCCCTCGGCTTATACTCGAGTCTACGTCTTCGGGGACCCCGCACAGGAGGGGGTACCGAACGGACTCCATGGGAGGGGCGGGAGGCGGGCCGCCGAGGTCTCGTGGGATTTGTCGCCCCAGGCGGCCCCCATTCCGTGTCTGGT
Source organism: Ahaetulla prasina (assembly GCF_028640845.1). Classification (NCBI taxonomy): domain Eukaryota; kingdom Metazoa; phylum Chordata; class Lepidosauria; order Squamata; family Colubridae; genus Ahaetulla; species Ahaetulla prasina. The sequence goes on along the minus strand of NC_080543.1, from coordinate 82,557,430 downwards.
GGGCGGACGCGCAAACTTGGCGGACTGTGCATTGGCGCGGGAAGCCCTGGTGGTGCAGTGAGAGGGCTGGGCAGGGCGCCAGCCTTCTCGGCTGAGGGAGGAGGTTTCCCGACCGCGAGCTCGCCGCCCGAGAGCCACCCCAAAGGCCAGAAGAAAAGGTCATTCCATCGGAGTAATGGGCGGCTCCTTCCTCTCCGCCTTACCCATGCTGTGCGAGCCGGCTGGGCTGCAACCCCGCCGCCGCCGCTCCTTCCTCAGCCTCCCGGGGCTCGCTCTGGCAGCCGTCAAGCTCAGGCGGACTCGGCAGCTCCCCATCAGCACTCGCACGGCGCGATCGGGCAGGAGGAGTCGGGCTCGCTCTGTGGCGGTGGCGCCTCCGCCGCCGCCGCCGCCGCCGCCACGCCACGGAGCGAGCCCGACCTCCTGCCCGAATCGCGCCGTGCGAGTGCTGATGGGGAGCTGCCGAGTCCGCCTGAGCTGGCGGCTGCTAAGCGCGAGCCCCGGGAGGCTGAGGAAGGAGCGGCGGCGGGGTTGCAGCCCAGCCGGGCTCGCACAGCATGGGTAAGGCAGCTCCCCATCAGCACTGCGCGGCGCGATCGGGCAGGAGGAGTCGGGCTCGCTCTGTGGCGGTGGCGCCTCCGCCGCCGCCGCCGCCGCCACCGCCACGGAGCGAGACCGACTTCCTGCCCGAATCGCGCCGTGCGAGTGCTGATGGGGAGCTGCCGAGTCCGGCCTGAGCTTGGCGGCTGCTAGAGCGTGAGCCCCGGGAGGCTGAGGAAGGAGCGGCGGCGGCAGGGTTGCAGCCCAGCCGGGCTCACACAGCATGGGTAAGGCAGCTCCCCATCAGCACTCGCACGGCGCGATCGGGCAGGAGGAGTCGGGCTCGCTCTGTGGCGGTGGCGCCTCCGCCGCCGCCGCCGCCGCCGCCGCCGCCACGGAGCGAGACCGACCTCCTGCCCGAATCGCGCGCCGTCTGTGCTGATGGGGAGCTGCCGAGTCCGCCTGAGCTTGGCGGCTGCTAGAGCGTGAGCCCCGGGAGGCTGAGGAAGGAGCGGCGGCGGGGTTGCAGCCCAGCCGGGCTCGCACAGCATGGGTAAGGCAGCTCCCCATCAGCACTCGCACGGCGCGATCGGGCAGGAGGAGTCGGGCTCGCTCTGTGGCGGTGGCGCCTCCGCCGCCGCCGCCGCCGCCGCCACGCCACGGAGCGAGACCGACCTCCTGCCCGAATCGCGCCGTCGTGCTGATGGGGAGCTGCCGAGTCCGCCTGAGCTTGGCGGCTGCTAGAGCGTGAGCCCCGGGAGGCTGAGGAAGGAGCGGCGGCGGCAGGGTTGCAGCCCAGCCGGGCTCGCACAGCATGGGTAAGGCGGGAGAGGAAGGAGCCTTCGCTCCATTACTCCGATGGAATGACCTTTTCTTCTGGCCTTTGGGGTGGCTCGCGACGGCAGTTCAGCTGATCGAAACCCTCCCTCCCTCAGCCGAGAAGGACTGCACCGCCAGGGCTTCCCCGCGCCAATGCATAGCCTGGCGGGAGTTACTGCAGCTCACCCGGCTCCCGCCCCAACTGGTGGTGTTGGGGCAGCCGCTCCGCTTTCTAGCAAAAAGGTCGCTCGCCCAAAACTCCTCGCCTTCTCCTGGGAAGGGCTGGATGGCTAGCCGGGAAGGGTTGAATAAGCAAGCCAACCTCCCTCCCTCCCTCCTCTCCCCCGCAAGCGAAAGAGCGTTTTCCCGTTGGAAGAGAGAGAGAGAGAGAGAGAAAGGAGGGGCCGTTCCTCCCCTTCTTTCATTCTTTCTTCTCCCTCCGTGCTTCAGAAGCTGGGCGTGTGTGTGCGCGCCTGTGTGCTCTAGTCCTGTGTGCTCTAGTCTCTTCCGCGGCGCTGGAAGAGAGAGAGAGAGAGAAAGGAGGGGCCGTTCCTCCCCTTCTTTCATTCTTTCTTCTCCCTCCGTGCTTCACCGTGCTGGGCGACCTGGAGCAGCTGCTCTTCAGCCAGATGCTCGGTGAGTCAGCCCGTCCCCTTCCTTCCCGTGGGGGTCTGCCTTGCTGGTGAAGGTTATTGGGGCTTTTGAGCAAGGGAGGAGGAACGCGAGCACCTTCGCTGGCATTCTGGGATTTCCCTTTGTTTAGAGCTGGGAATCCTCCTTCCCCCTTTTGCACTCCCTCCCTCCCTCTCTCTCTCTCTCTCTCTCACACACACACACACACACACACAGACTTCTAAAGTCGATTGGCACAATGCTAAGCAAACACAGCAGTGGGTCAAGGGTGAAGGGCTAGGAACCTGGCAGGTGAAAGGTTGAGCGACATGAAAGGCAAAGACCACAATTGTTTTAAGAAAGAAGCTTTAGCAGGAGGGGGATGGAGGGTGTTTTAAGTTTTGGCAAACAGCCAGGCCAACTGTATTGGAGAAGGTCACACAACTGGCCTTAACATTTTAGCTGCTGTCTTTTTCCTCACACTTGGGTTTAATGATATTAGAGATCCTTATTGCCCTGCCAAAAAAAAAAAAAAAAGAGCCACCCCAACATCTATGAAAATTAACCTTCTCTGCCAAGAGACACTGTGCAGGGTATTTTCACTATTGGTGTGCATACAGGCTTAGATTTGTGCTGGGTTCTTAGTGCTTAGAGCACTGACCTTCAGAGGCACCCTGGTCCCTTGGAAGCTAAAGGAGGACTCATTTTCATGCTTGCAGTTGTATTGTCAATTTCTGTGAGACAATGTTGTGTGTCCAATCACACTTAGCCAATAAAAATTCTATTCTATTCTATTCTATTCATTCATTCATTCATTTTATTTTGTCAAATACATATTAAATAATTATATAAATATAAGCATGAATTGAATACATAAAAGGAATACAACTAAAGGGAACATTAGGACAGGGACGGTAGGCACGCTGGTGCTCTTATGCACGCCCCTTACAGACCTCTTAGGGATGGGGTGAGGTCAATACTAGATAGTCTTTGGTTAAGGCTTTGGGGATTTTGGGAAGAGACCAGAGTCAGGTAGCACATTCCAGGCATTAACAACTCTGTTACTGAAGTCACATTTTCTGCAATCTAGATTGGAGAGGTTCACTTTTAAGTTTGAATCTATTGTGTTCTCGTGTATTGTTGTGGTTGAAGCTGAAGTAGTCATTGATAGGAAGTACATTGTAGCAGATAATTTTATGAGCTATGCTCAGGTCATACCAAAGGCGGCGTAGTTCTAAATTTTCTAAAGCTGGGAATCCTCCTTCCCCCTTTTGCACTTTTATTGTTTTTCGTTCAAATAAATATTCATGTTATTTTACTTGGCTCTATCTTTATTTTTTACATTGACCAGTAGCTGCCTCATTTCCCACCCTCGGCTTATACTCGAGTCAATAGTTTTTCCCAGTTTTTGTGGTAAAATTAGGTGCCTCGGCTTATATTCGGATCGGCTTATACTCGAGTATATACGGTAATTTCTTTTATAGTTTATATGGCACTTGCCAGTTGTTGGCAGATTGCTGTCTATTGTAATCACAGTTTCGGCTTCCTATGCTACAGTAGACAACAGAACACAAGCGACTTTTCAGCAACCAAGCTTCTTACCTTCTTAAAGAATATAGCAGGTGCCATTTCAGCTCCATTTAGGGTTCTTAGGAGGAACATTGGCCAAGAGGATGCATTCATCTGGAATCCTAATTTGACAATAAATATATAATGGATATGATTTAAGACAAAAGGTAGAGTGAAGATAGGGTTAGAAGCAAAGTACGGTAACCCAACACCAGTGCAAAGCACTCCTAATACAATCTATAATATTATATCCATTCTTTCTCCCTTGATTTATGACTATTTCATTGTTGGATATTTCAAAAAATGATCCCTGTAAATCACACTGTTGAATTATGTTTCCTTACCCAAAGGAGGCTGAAGCATTCCTCCTTTCTTTTCACATGTTCCAATTTGCTGTATATCAGAGGAATCCACTAGCCTCCAGAAATCATTTTTATTGTCACTTCCATCAAGACGCAGCCTTAATCTAGTACCTGAGATTCCAATAACTGTAGCTATACACACAGAGGTAACATTCCGGGGGTCATGAGCTTCCAACTTCATACCCACTTTGAAATCATTGCTAGGGGGAAACTTAGACTACAAAAGGAAAGATAACAAAAGGTTTACAATATAGTTTAACAATATAGTAGTTTAATTTTCTAGATAGTAAAATATATAGATAGATCAGTATGGGGAATTTAATGAATGAGCATTGAATGAACATCTAAAAATGAGCTAGATGACATCACACTGGTTTGATAATTATACAAATGCATCATTTTACATTTTTAACACATGCAATCCAAATTTACTTCATGATATTCATCTCTCTGTGCAACAAGCGTTTAATACTACTCTGTATTTTGATACATCAAACAAGGCGATTGTTATTTCCTACCACATGAAAAGAGGCTGTAAGTCTAACAGTAATGCTTCTTATATTAGTAATTCTTACTAACATGAATATATCATGTACCACATTAAGTGCATACTACATTGAATGCTACTTGTAAGTAAGGCAGTTCAACAGTTTACAAACACATTAATTTTAGGAGTGGTTCTTAATATTTTAAACTATCACCTGTCTGAAACACTGTGAAGGGGCAGCTACAGACCCAGTTTCTTTCAAGTAGTTGTCCCAGTTAAAATATTCTATGAAAAAAATGGAAATATTAAAATATTAAAACAGCAATATAAATACTACATAAATATACTTCAAGCTATAGGAATGTAAATAAAATCTTAAGGAATTTACAAAAATGTAAAAATATTTTTTCCTAACATGTTAAAAATAATTATAATAATTATAAAAAAATGCAATTTTTAAATTATTTTTTTAACTTGCACTGAATTTCCTTTCTATGTAGTGGCATATAAATTATCAAGTTAATTAATTGAAATTACAGTACTTGAATATTATTGTAGTCAGCTTTTTCCCAGAAGATTCTATCTCAAAGAAACAATGCACTGAATGTGACCTTTTAAATATAGGAAAGTTCTAAAAGTGGGAATTCAAATTGAAGCATGCAAGAAGGCCTCCAAGGTCCCTTCCAACTCTGTTGTTATTATTATTATAAGATTTTCTGCTTAATAAATCCCGCAAAAGCGAGCTCACCATTGCCCTGGTAATTGGTTCCGCTATCACTACTCTTAATGTTTGGAAGGTTTCCAAATATCCAATTGCAGTACAAACTGCATGTAATGTTATTCTTTATCCTGAACTATAGGACATTCAAGTATTTGAGAAGTGTATGTATATTCCCAGTCTTCTCTTCTAAACACTAAACCTTCCAAAACACTTTAATCTGTCCTCAACAGATTTAATTTTTTTTAGTTCAATGGATCCTCCTCACTGCCATTCTCTGAACACTTCTTAAAAGAAGATGCCTAGAATTGAACATAAAATAATCAAGATGTGCTCTGACCAGCATGTAGTAGAATTAGTACTTTCTGATTATTTGGAAATTGTACAAGTAGTCCTCACTTTATGACCATTTACTTAGCAACAGTTTGAAGTTACAATGGACCTCCTCAGGACTACGTATGACCCAGATTTGAAGTTCTGTTGGCTCCCCTCTCCTTCCCACAGTCACATGACTGCATTCTGGGCATTCAACAATAGGCCCACATTTACAGCTGTTTGCAGTCATGTAAAACTGGTGTTTACTTCTGGTTCCAGCAAAAAAATGCCCACTGGAGACAGTGTATTGTCTTAACTACGGCCACATTCGCTTAATCATGACCACAACAATGGTTGTGAAATCAGGCATAGTCACTGTTAGATTCGGGCAATAACGAGGCAGGAGACCAGGATAGTGACAACAGCTCTTTACTATATGGTGAACCCAGCAGCCCGGGCTGGGAAAACCCTCTCTTTATATACAGTTTAGCCGGAGGCTTCCTCCAATCAGCAACGTGCTTTTTCCCGCTCAGTTTTCCCTCCACAACTTTTAAAGATACATTACACTCCTTCCCTCCCAGAGAACACTTTACCAATATTTACATAGAATTAACATCTTATTTTTCAACGTAATCACGCAAGTAGACTGGGCGTCTCCTGACTCTTTCGGACCTGCGCAATTCATTTTCTGGGAGTGAGTCGAGCTGACCGGAGGGACTGTTTGTTCCTCTCAGCTCCTCCTCTAGGCCATCCGGCCCTGGATTATTTGCAGAGTCGTCCCTGCTGTTTTCAGGAGGAACTGGTTGGCGTCGCTGGACTCCCTGGAACTCAGATAAGTCCCGCGTTTGCCCCGGGTTTGAGTCAGTAGTGGATTCAAACATGGGATAGTCAGGGCCTGTTTCGTCTGATTCTGATTTACCGGTTATGCGTTTCCTTATTTGGTCTATGTGGCGCTTCCATACCCGGCCATCCTCTATCTCTACTAGATATGATTTTGGTCCTGTTATCTCTAGGATTTTTCCCGATAACCAGGTCGGGCCCTCGCTGTAGTTGTGTGCCCACACTAGGTCGCCTACTGTCATCCCTCTTGTTTTTCCGTGTGCCCCTTTGTAACCGTCTGGTGTGTAGTTTGGGTTTAAACGGTCTAGTGGGCACCTAAGCTTCCGACCCATTAATAGCTCTGCCAGGCTGCGGCCAGTTGTTACACAGGGGGTTCTGTGCTGGACTGCTAGGAATGTATCGATTTTTGTTTGCCAATCGCCTGGCCTGATTCTGGACAATGCTTCCTTTGCGCTCCGAACGAAACGTTCTGCAAGGCCGTTCGTCGCAGGGTGGAAAGGCGCCGAGAGGACATGTCGGATGCCCTCCTCTGCCAAGTACCCCTCAAACTGGGTTGCCGTGAATTGCGGGCCGTTATCGGAGACTAAAGTGTCGGGCAACCCGTGGGTTACAAATAGGTGCCGTAGGACTGAAATCACGGCCTCGGCTGTCATGGATCTCATGAGAATGATTTCCAGCCATTTGGAGTAGGCATCGACTACTACCAGAAAGGTTTGGCCGTGGAAGGGCCGGCAAAATCGATATGGATCCTAGACCAAGGGCCCTGGGGTCTTTCCCATTCCCGAATCGGGGCCGTTGGGGTAGCGGTCTGGACTCCTGGCAGGCCTGGCATTTCCCTACCCTTTCAGCAATTTCCGTGTCCATTAAGGGCCACCACACATAGCTTCTCGCTAGACCCTTCATTCTCACGATCCCTGGGTGGCCTTCGTGAAGGAGCTCCAATACCTTTTCCTCAATTTCTCCGGGATCACCACTGATCCCCCATAGTAGGCACCCCTTGAGCTGAGAGTTCCCACGTTTTTACAAATTCTTTAAAACGCCGCCCGCAGCGGCCAACCTCTTTGTACCCAACCAATTACAGTCCTTATTGTGATGTCCTTGTACGAAACCCGAGCCACCTCTTTGGATGTGACTGGGCCAGAGTCCAAAGAGTCAATTAGCAGAACTGGTGTCCCGGAGTGAGGTCTTGATAGTCTCTGGTAACGGGCATCTGCTCAGGGCGCCTGCATGCCTAATTCCTTCCCTGGCCGGTGTAGTAGTTTGTAAGAATACGCGCTAGAAAGATAGTCCATCTGGTCAGTCTGGGCGAAAGTGCCACAGGCGTTGGGCGATCGCCTGCCAACAGGCCTAGCAAGGTCTATGGTCCGTGATGATTTCAAATCACGACCAAATACATATTCATGGAATTTCTTTACTCCGGAGACTATAGCCAAGGCTTCCTTATCAAGCTGGCTATAATTCCTTTCAGCTGATGACATGGTTGGGAGTAATATGCAATAGGGGCTTCTGTGCCATTTGGCAACCTGTGGCTGAGCACAGCCCCACCCCATAGGGAGATGCATCGCAGCTTAACACTAATGGCAGCATGCCATTGTATTGGATAAGGAGGCTATCACTCGATAGGAGATTCTTTACCCCTTCGAATGCCCTAGCTTCCGCCTTTCCCCAAGACCATGCAGCCGTCTTTGCTAGTAGTTTATGAAGCAGCTCGGCTACTGTTGCCTTATTTCTTAAGAATACCGCGTAGAAATTGACCAGACCTAAGAATGCCTGCAACTCCGTTTTGTTCTTTGGAACCGGGGCCTTCCTGATGGCCCGTACCTTGCTTTCAGTGGGGTGAATCCCTTTTCTGTCTATCCGGTAGCCCACGCATTCCACAGATTCAACCCCGATCTGGCATTTGTTCAGTTTAACTTTGAGACCGGCAGACCGGAAAATGCCCAAAACTTTTCGCAGCCTTACCCCTAATTCCTCTAGATTCTCAGCGGATACCAGTACATCGTCAAAGTATGGTACCACCCCTGGTAGTCCCTGCAATAGACGCTCCATTAGGTTCTGAAATAACCCTGGAGCCACACTAACCCCAAACTGTAACCGGGTACACTTAAAAGCCCCTCTGTGAGTCACAATTGTCTGCGCTTCGGCTGTGCTGTTATCTACAGGTAGCTGTTGATAGGCTTGGGTCAAGTCTAGCTTGGCAAAAACCTGCCCTTGCCCCATTGAATGCAGTAAGTGCTGTACCACCGGGACGGGGTAAGCACTCTTTTGCAACGCTTTGTTAAGCGTTGCCTTATAGTCAGCGCAAATCCGGACCGACCCGTCCGGTTTGACTGGGGTGACTATAGGGGTCTCCCACTTAGCATGGTCAACTGGCACTAGAATTCCCTGGTTTACTAGTTTATCCAGTTCCCGGTCAATCCTGGGCTTTAGGGCGAACGGGACCCTCCTAGCCTTTAAACGAATAGGGGCAACTTGTGGGTCTAAGTTAAACGAAATAGGGGTCCCCGTGTACTTGCCCAGGCAGTCTTTGAAAACGTCCCCAAATTCCTTCATGAGTGCGTCTTTGAGGTTGACTTCGTTTCTGAAGATTCCAGTCACTCCCATGCCCAATGCTCGGAACCAGTCCAGTCCCAATAAGCTTGGCAGGGTCCCATCGACTATGGTGATGGGCAGAGTTTTCTTGTATTGTCCATACTCGACGTGGACGGACGTTACCCCTCGAACAGGGATGCGATTCCCTTGGTAGTCTTGTACCTTTAATTTCTGTGTTTTCAGCTTGCGCTTTGCGATGGCGGGTAAGGCTTTCACGAGAGTGTCCCAGGACATGATCGTGATCGCTGAGCCGGTGTCCACCTCCAATCGGCACGGCACCCCCTCAATCTTTGCTTTCGTAAAGATTTTTTTTTCTAGGCGTGTTGTTGCGTGACCCACTCTCACGACAGTCTGATTCAACTTCGCGCCTTTTTTGAATTGACCAATCACGGGCTGCTTCGCCGTTCCCGCGCTCTGGTTGGTCAGTTTGAATTTTTGGCGGGAAGGTTGGGGTGCTCGACAGACCTGTGCTATGTGCCCCTTCCTTCCGCACCGCCGACAAGTCGCATCCTTAAATTTGCATTGTTGTCGTTGGTGTTGCCCTCCACAACTCGCGCAGTCACCCCGGTCTTCTTTCTCCGGCCTCCCGGTGTGGAAGACTCCTTCCTCCTCCTCACCGTCCGATTCGGCCTGGACCTCTCCATTGTGGACCGGTGTTGATTTCGCACCAGCCGTTGGTGCGACCTGCTTTTGTAGGGTTTCCGCCGCTTGGGTAGACATCTCATTAGCCCTGGCTTCATCCAAGGCGTTTGCCAGCGTCAAGTTGCTTTTGGACAGCAGCCGCCGTCGCAAACGGATGTCCCTGACCCCACGAATGAGTTGCTCCAGCAATGCCTCTTCCAAATCTCGGAACTCGCAATGGTTCGTGGCTTTCCTCAGGGCTGCCATGTATACGCTGATGGATTCGCCCTCTTGCTGCCTACGCTCCCTGAATTCGTACCGTTGCACATACTTGGACGGCGTTGGTGCATAATGGGCTTTCAATATGGTCTGTAGAGTCTGCCACGGTACCGATTGTACCGGCGTTGGCTCCGCCAATGATTCTGCGGTGTCGAAAACCTCTGGACCGCAGTGGCTCAGGAAATACGCTCGCTTCCTGTTGTCTGAGACTCCTTGAAGTTCGTTCGCCTCGAGGAAACACTCGAAACGAGCCATGTATGACCCCCATTTTTCCTTAGCTGGGTCGAATGGCGCTGGCGGTGTGTAGCTGGACATCGCTGCTTTCCGCCCCTTGTTTGCTGGGTTCGCGTCTTCCTGGTGACTTCAGCTTTTTTCCTGGCGCTCTTAGCCTCGAGATCCCACCTTCGTCGCCAGTGTTAGATTCGGGCAATAACGAGGCAGGAGACCAGGATAGTGACAACAGCTCTTTACTATATGGTGAACCCAGCAGCCCGGGCTGGGAAAACCCTCTCTTTATATACAGTTTAGCCGGAGGCTTCCTCCAATCAGCAACGTGCTTTTTCCCGCTCAGTTTTCCCTCCACAACTTTTAAAGATACATTACAGTCACATGGTTACCCACTTAACAACCAGCATAATTTACAACCATAATTCCAGGCTCAATTATGGCTGAGTTGAGGACTACCTGTACATGAATAGATCTAGTCTAAATTTACATTTGTCTTTTTAGCACTAATTATTTAATATATGATGTTTTGATACTTCATATATTGGAGGAATATTTGTACAGAAATAAAAAGGAACACTTTACACAGCAATGAGTTAACCTAGTGCAACAGCTCAGATATTATAAAATAATAAAATGTGGGGTGAGAGCATTCTGCAGAAAAAGACAAATCAGTTGAGGACATCCAATGCAGTTATACCCCACAAACCAATTTACAATTCGGTGAAGGTATTGGAGGTATTCGGTGAAGGTATTACATATACAGTATGTAATATTCCTCTGCTATCTATATTAATTCAAGAACAAGGTTGCTAAGGCTATTAAAACCTGCTTAAACAATCGAACAATAAAGAACTCACATAAAATGTTAGAGGAATTCCTTCACAAATCTTTCATCTCAACTCATTTAACATTTAGTTCTAAAGCAAGCAGAGGCTAGTCCAGTGATGGCAAACTCTTTTGGCACCGAGTGCCCAAACCGGAATGGCATAGTACATGTGCATGTGCGCGAGCCAGAGTGCTGGAAACCCAGACCAGCTGGCCAGTGCATGCATGCCTATTTTTTGGCTGTTTTTGGCTGTTTTTCAGGCAGTTCTGAGGCCATTTTTGGGGCCATTTTTTACCCAGAAAATGAGCTGGAAAACAGCCTGGGTTTTGGTCATCTGGGCTGTTTCCAAGCTGTTTTTCAAAAGTGGCCTGAAAAACAGCCCAGAAAATGGCCTGGAAACGGCCTGGAGAAAAGGCCTGTTTTTAGCCATTTTTTGGGCCATTTTCAGGCCATTTTTCAGCACTCTGGCACCCACAAAGAACAGCTGGCCGGTGTGACGGAAACCAGAAGAGCCGCTGGCAATGGTGCGCGTGTGCCCACAAAGGGTTCTGTGTGCCACCTCTGGCACGTGTGCCATAGGTTCACCATCACGGGGCTAGTCCATAGTCTCTATCACAGGGATTTGAGACGTGCCTGACATTATGCTACCGATATAGACAGAATCAATATAGATGAAATTATATGTAAAATATATATATTCACACTTAAAATTCTTGGTTGATAAATCTTCAGCCAACACATTAGAGCTAAATTTTTGCAAATGCCTGCAGTTTGCACTGGTGATAACCATAAAACTGTACTGTTTCCCAGCTGCAAACAATAGCAATATATACACATGGCAGTACAGACCATCCATCTGATTAATTGTATATTCTAAGTAAAAGATACAGCATGAGAGTTAGTAATATGCTATTTTTTTTTCAAGGTACAGACACCTCTCAATGAATATAATCCTTACAGGGACTTGCTTTATTCCTTTGCACCTACTCTTCTAACAGTAGCAGGGCAGCTAAATAGGAAAAGATGTTAAATACTCATCATGAATGCAAATCAAATTATTTTATATATTGCCCAATAATAAAATTTTTATTTATGCTAGTAGTCTATGCAGTGGTGGGATTCAAGTAATTTAACAACTGGTTCTCTGCCCTAATGATTTCTTCCAACAACCAGTTTGCCAAACTGCTCAGACAGTTAACAACCGGTTCTCCCGAAGTGGTGCGAACTGGCTGAATCCCACCACTGAGTCTATGTGTTAGTTAATGTGTAGATGTGCAAAATGGCCAACTTCTATGTCAGGGGTGTCCAAACTACGGCCCGCGGGCCAACTGCGGCCCGCGGGTCAGTTTTTATTGGCCCGCAGCAAATTCTGAAAGTATAATTTAATATGGCCCTTTTCGCGCTGCGAGGCTCGCGGCTCCTCCTCATGGGCGGGGAATAATGAAGGGAGGGGGCGGAGGAGGCGGTGAGCGGGAAAGAGGCTGCTGGCCGTGCCTGACCCCAGCAGTTCTACCCTCGCCTTCCTCGGGCCGCCTGGCGAGGCTCCTCGCGCCTCCCCATGTCGGACACGCGTGGCGGCAGTGACAGCCATCGAGAAACAGGTGAGGAGGCGGCAAGCGGGAAAGTGGCTGCTGGCCGTGCCCGACCCCAGCAGTTCTATCCTCGCCTTCCTCAGGCCGCCTGGTGAGGCTCCTCGCGCCTCCACCCCTTGGGCATGGAATAACGAAGGGAGGGGGCGGAGGAGGCGGCGGCAAGCGGGAAAGTGGCTGCTGGCCGTGCCCGACCCCAGCAGTTCTAGCCTCGCCTTCCTCGGGCCGCCTGGTGAGGCTCCTCGCGCCTCCACCCCTTGGGCATGGAATAACGAAGGGAGGGGGCGGAGGAGGCGGCGGCAAGCGGGAAAGTGGCTGCTGGCCGTGCCCGACCCCAGCAGTTCTAGCCTCGCCTTCCTCGGGCCTCCTGGTGAGGCTCCTCGCGCCTCCACCCCTTGGGCATGGAATAACGAAGGGAGGGGGCGGAGGAGGCAGCGGCGAGCGAGAAAGAGGCTGCTGGCCGTGCCCGACCCCAGCAGTTCTACCCTCGCCTTCCTCGGGCCGCCTGGCGAGGCTCCTCGCGCCTCCACCCCTTGGGCAGGGAATAACGAAGGGAGTTTCAAGTTCATACCAAATACAAAACAAAAGCCAAGATCAGGGGTGTCCAAACCTGGTCTCTTTAAGACTTGTGGACTTCAATTCCCAGAGTTCCCAGAGACTCTGGGAGTTGAAGTCCACAAGTCTTAAAGAGACCAAGTTTGGACACCCCTGGCCAAGATGAATGAATATGAAACATTTTCCCCCCTTAAATGAAGATGATATCCACATATTGTAAACTGCACACTTCCCTGCGCTGTCTGAAATCAAGTCTGCTTTTCCAAAGGCAGACCTTTCTGCTAAAAAGGAGAAATATGTTTCTGTAATTACATCTCTTGTGACAGAATTCAACCAGCATTTTCAAGATTTTTCTGTCATTGAAAAACAAATCAAGCTGTTCTCGACCCCCTTCCTGGTGGATGCAGAAGAAGTGGAGGAGAGTCTGCAGTTAGAACTGATTGAAATGCAATGTGATGATTCTCTGAAGAGTCAACATCAGCTTCTCTCCCTCCCTGACTTCTATCAGAGTTTGGATCATGCCAAGTTTCCTCTGATGAGATGCCACGCAAAAAGAATGATGAGCCTGTTCGGCTCAACATACATATGTGAACAAACATTTTCTCTGTTAAATCAGAACAAAAGCAGACTGAGATCCAGAATGACTGATAGCCATCTCTGTGAAGTCCTTCGTGTCTCAACCACCAAACTTTCTCCTGACATCCCAGCCATCCTTCAATCCAAAGGACAGCATCACTGCTCCCACTGAGAGCAATGTTCTTCACATTATAGGCGAGTTAGAAATACACACAGTAATCATGTGTCAATATGTCACCTCTTGTGTGTGGCCCAGGCCACACATGAATTTACTAGGCTTATATACTGTTTGTTGTCCAGCCGCATGCCTTTCTGAATAATTATATTTAAAAATATTACATTAAAAATCAACATAACACAAACACACACGTACACAAACATAGAGATACACATGCACATATATATAACTCACACACATATAGTATACTTAAGCCTAAACTGTGCATAGGGACTACCCAGACGGCTGAAAAAAGTGATTTCTGACAGGTTCTCACACTTTTGACTGGTCCTCACACCTACAACTATCTTTACATTTTGCACCCTATCTTGTAACCGTGGTGAAGAGAAGCAGTTGTGAAATGAGTGATATGGTTGTTAAAAATGCTGCAATGGGCATAAATGTGAGGATGGTCATAAGTGTGAGGACTGGTCAAAAATTACTTTTTTTAGCCCTCTGAGTAGTTTCTATGCCCATAGCCACATCCACTCAGTCACATGAGCAGTTAGCCATGCCCACCAGTCACATGACCACCAAGCCACACCCCAAAATAAGCCACGCCCAAAGAACTGGTACGAAAAAATTTCAGCCCCCCCCCTCCCCCCTTGCTTATTTTTCTGTATTTGGCCCTCACTCAAAAAACTTTGGACACCCCTGTTCTATGTGTTTCACTCCATTAACTGCTACACAAAAAAACAAAACAAATAATAATAGTACTATGCTGCCACCTATTGTTTCTGATTGGTAGTTCTCCTTCAAACTGACTTTGGTAGGTCTCCTTCAAACTGTCCACAGAATAACTAAGAAGTTTCTTAGCAAGAAGCTGAAGTTCTTCCAGAGTGATTTAAGGTTTATTCAACAATAGAGCATTGATGTTTGTATTGTTTCTAAGCATGCAATGAACCACAAATGATAACAACTATATACTGTGCAAATCCACCTCATGGATTTACATGGGTAAGCAAATTGTGTGAAAATGAACATTATGTTTTATAATTTCACATTTTGAGAATCAGGAAAAGAAACAAATCTCATTCTGCAATACAGGTAGTCCCTGGATTACAACCAACCGTTCAAAGTTACGGTGACAGTGAACGAGTAGTTCAGTAGTTATGACTGATCCTCAAAATTCCAGCAGTCACAGCACCCATGTGGTCACATGATTGCAATCTAGGCGCTTGACAATCAACTCATATTTATAACTGTTGCACTGTCCTGTGGTCACATGATCGCAATTTTTGACTTCCCCACAAGCTTCCCACTAGTAAAGTCGATGAGAAACCAGCAGGGAAGATCACAAATTGCTCTGATAAGTCTCCTCCACCTATGCACCTCCCCTAGCCCCTCTGCACTTGCCCTACATCAGCCACCTATACACCCTCGCAAGCCGCTTTGCATTCAGCACTGTATCTCCCTGGATAGTTGCACTCTCTCTCCCACCTGGCAGCCACACCCTTGCACATTCTCCTCAAATCTTGCTGCACTGAAGCCACACCTTCCACATCAATTGTGCCCACTCCAAGCCACACAACACTTATGCCACACCTCCCCAGCCACTCATTTACTTTCTCCCATTTGGCAACAGCCATCCCAAGTCCTGCTGCACTCACACAACACTGTTCCTGAGCTTCAATGTGCTCCTTGGTAACTCGCACACCTCCTTGGTCACTGAGGCACCCTTTTCCACCAGGTAGCAGCAGCACCCTCATACACCGTCCTCAACCTTTGTTGTGCTTGTGCCATGCTTCTCTCACTTAATGATGGCCCACCAGGAATTGCTCTCCTAAGAGATGCAGTTATATTTACAACAGTGTCACTTACTGATGGAAATTCTGGTCCTATTTGCTGTCATAACTCAAGGGTTACCTGTATATTAACAGTACCAGTTTTAATATTGTAAAGTATATGTATGTGTGTGTAATGCATACATACAGGTAGTCCTCGAGTTATCACAATTAAGCCCAAAATTTATGTTGCGAAGTGAAACATTTCTTAAGTGAGTTTGCCCCATTTTACAAATTTTCTTGCCACAGCTGTTAAGTGAATAGTTGCGTTTGTTATGTTAGTAACATGCTTGTTACGTGAATCTGACTTCCCCATTGAATTTGCTTGTCAGAAGGTCCCAAAAGCTGATCACATGACCCCAGGACTCTACAACTGTCATAAATATGAACCAGTCGTCAAGCATGTGACTTTTAACCATGTGACCATGGAGATACTGCAAGGGTTGTAAGTGTGAAAAACAGTCATAAGTCACTTTTTATTTTATTTTATTTGCATTTATATCCCGCCCTTCTCCGAAGACTCAGGGCAGCTTACACTATGTTAAGCAATAGCCTTCATCCATTTGTATATTATATACAAAGTCAACTTATTGCCCTCAACAATCTGGGTCCTCATTTTACCTACCTTATGAAGATGGAAGGCTGAGTCAACCTGAGTCAACTTTTTTCACTGCTGTTGTAACTTTGAACTAAATGAACTGCTCTATATAGTACCTAAACATATTCCTAGAACAAATTTCCTATTTTATCTGACAGAATGGTATCTTCCCTAATAAGCTTTATTACCTGAAATTTTATCAACATTCATATTTTAAAGCAGTTATTTCACAAAAATAAATACCTATCAAGAAAGTTCAATTTCCATCTGCCTAAATGCTACAGTATTATTCTGTATAATAGCAACCTTTAATGAAGACTACTACCAGGATTATAATCAAAGCATCGAGAAATAGATATGACCATACTTTGTATAACTGCAAGGCTTATACATTTAAAAACTAATTTATAAAACATCTGGGATTAAAAAGCATCCTCATCAAACTGCTTTAAATATAATTGTAGTTCAAGTGTTCACTTCTGAATACAATCTATGAGCTCTGCTTTTCTGTACAATCCTTATTTGATATAGCTATGGCATATTTTTAAGCAGGAAATGCTTTTGTCCAATGTGTGCATGATCCTGGGGACGATGCCTACTTTTCTTTTTAATTTCTACCCAAGCGAAGAAGAAATGTTTAAATTGCTATTAAACTGGATGCCTGAAGTGAGAAAAAGTAAGAGGATCTTTTGAATGCAGATGCCCAAAGAGGTATAAGGGAAAGGGAAAGGGAAAGGTTCCCCTCGCACATACGTGCTAGTCATTGCTGACTCTAGGGGGCGGTGCTCATCTCTGTTTCAAAGCCGAAGAGCCAGCACTGTCCGAAGACATCTCCGTGGTCATGTGGCCGGCATGACTCAACGCCAAAGGCGCACGGAACACTGTTACCTTCCCACCAAAGGTGGTCCCTATTTTTTCTACTTGCATTTTTATGTGCTTTCGAAACTGCTAGGTTGGCAGAAGCTGGGAAAAGTAACAGGAGCTCACCCCGTTACACGGCAGCACTAGGGATTCGAACCGCTGAGCTACCGACCTTTCGATCGACAAGCTCAACGTCCTAGCCCCTGAGCCACCGTGTCCCTGGTAAAGAGGTATAGTTACATGAAAAAATAAGATTTTGTTTGCAGTCTCTCTGCCTCCAATATAGAGGAATAGCAAATCTCCTTTCCCACTTTCCTTTCTTTGAGGAGCCCTGCACAGACACACATCCCAAAAATGCTCCCTCCGAAGCTTCCAGCCTTGCAATCCTGCACAGGAAAGGGGGAGGTTTGCTCCAAAGCTGCGGCAGAGCATTGCACTAGTAGGTCTCCACTGGTAACATTGAGTTGTATGTCTTGCTCCAGTGAGAGGAGTGCAAACCAAGGACTCAACGGCCAGGGAAGATGGGATTTTGGGGTGCAAACGAGGAACGGCCGATCTCCCTCTCCCTCTCGCTGCAGGGCCGCCATAGACCTTGCGCAGGACAGCACAACTGCTGGCAAAGGGGGCCCTGGCAGGCTGGTGACAGGGAAGGTGCTCCGGAGATCTGGGCAAAGTTGCCACACGCCAGGCAGCAGCAGTCCCGTAGGGCTTCTGAGAGCAGCACAGGCAGGATGGCGAAGAGCCCCCACCATTCCAGCAGAAGCACCAGGTGCAGCATGCCCAGCAGCCGGACAGAAGTGGGGAGCCAATTCCAATGTGCCGCACGGCTTTCTGCCTCATTGTAGCAGCAGCCTGAGCAAGACCCGAGTTCCAGGCCTGGCGGATCCAAACTGTGGTCACCGCGTGCTCCAGACCCACAAGGTGAGCTGCGGAAGAGAGGGGCCTTCAGCTGCGAGGTTTCCTGGTGTTGTGGGCAGAGCTGGGGCTGACAAGAGTGCACCAGAAGCACCTCCCAGAGAGGTGCCCAGGTGCCCAGAGAGACAGAATGAGAAGCAGCTCCTGGCCCTTGCTGGCTCAGCTGATCTGCGGGGACGCGATTAAGGGACTGAGCCTCCATGAGGTGACCGGGGAAAGGAAGGGCTGCCTTGTGTACTGGCCACACACCCCTCTTCATTAGGGCTTATTTTGGGGGTAGGGGTTATATTAGGCCCATCCCAAAAAATCAGGCTAGGGCTTGTTTTCAGGGTAGGTCATATCTTCGGGGAAACACGGTACTTGTAGCATACAATTTGTCAACCCATAGATAAGCATCAACTACAAAATTCTTGCAGGTTAGAAACTTAGTATTCATGGTAGGAAGAAGTTCAAACACACCATTATAGAGAAGACAGCTGAAGGCACCAGAAGCTTTACTGGCAGAAGATATTCAAAGTCCCTTGAGAAATTAGTTTTGTGATTGACTAAGAGAACATTATGTCCATTATTGGAGTTGCTACATAGATTTAAATCAAAGTATCATTTATATTGCTTTGTTTCAATGCCGTGTTTTCCGAAAATAAGACCCTGTCTTATATTTTTTTGATATATTTTTTTGAAATAAGCGCTTGACCTTACTGCCATGTGCTCAAAATTTATTTATTTTATTTAATTTATTTAATTATATTTTTATACTGCCCTTCTCCCGAAGGACTCAGGGCGGTTTACAGCCAGATAAAACAGAACAACAGAATAAATACAAGATAAAATAATATTTTAAAAACTGTTCTGTTTCCCTTCCCCCAATACTCCCAGCAAAGAGTCCGTCAGAGGCCTTCCTTTTTTTTCCTTTTATTTACATAGATACATGTCCTGGCCACGTCTACCCACGGGCCTGCCAAGTTTCTGGAGATAACGAGGAAATTATAGATAAGGCCAGAATTACTCACGAATATATTCTTCCCTCCATGAATTAGCTCGCGCCAAATTCATTGCTTTGTCCAAGACAAAAAACCAGGAAGTCCCGCCTCCTATTTATAGTCTCTGCAGATGTCACTGCATGACAATTATGACTTGGCTTTGTCCCAACTCTTCCGCTGCTGCGCACGCCGATCAAGCCTTCGTAATCTTGCGTCCCTCCAAAACTGTTCTTGGGGCGTTGCCAAATCAGAAGAAGGCCCGGGAGAATCAGGCCTTGCCGGCCCCTCCCTTTGAGTGGGTGCCAGGGAGGGAGAGGGCTCAAGAGAAGCAGGGCTTGCCAGGTCTTCTCCCTCATTTTCTGAATCATCCGAGTCCAGGAGTCTGGGTCCAGGAACCTGGGTCACAACACTATCCCTCACCGCAGGGCCCTTCCCCCGGGGCTGACGATCGGGATGCGGTCGGGCTGGGTTCTGCTCATGGAAGGCCTGCACCAGGTCAGGGGCATGAACGTCGGAGGCATCTACCCAGGAGAAATCAGTCCCGTATCCCTTCCACGCGATCAAATATTGGAAACGACCCTTTAGCCAGCGAGAGTCTCGTACGCTGTGGACTTCGTATTCCTCCGACCCGTCCTCGGCGACAGTGACGGGTGCTGTTGGGCACCGAAGGGGACTCGGTGTGGCCTCAGGAACCAGAAGGGACCGGTGAAAAACGGGGTGGATCCGCATGGATCGTGGCAGGGTCAGTCGGTAGGCTACCGGGTTGATGACTGCCTCGACAGGGAATGGGCCGATGAATCGGTGGTCCAACTTCTTTACCGGCCGGTCGGACGGGAGGTGTTTGGTGGAGAGCCACACCCAGTCTCCAACTGCCAGCGGGGGCGTTGCCCGTTGGAGTGGGTCGGGATGCCTCAGGACGGGTTCCGTGACGAAGGCTTTCTTGAGGGCTGTGAATGCTTCTTGCTGCGGGGGACCCCACCGGAATGCAACCTTCTTCCTGAGGAGCTGGGTAAGTGGAGCTGTCAGTGTGGCGAAGCCCGGGATGAAGGTCCGGTAGTAGTTGGCGAAGCCCAGTAGGCGTTGAACATCCTTCACCCGACGAGGGGCTTCCCAGCTACACAAAGCTTCTACTTTACATGGGTCCATGGCTATGCCCGCGGGCGAGATGATATGCCCGAGGAATTCTATGGAAGTCCGGAAGAAGACGCTTTCTCCAGCTTCGCATTGAGTTGTTGCTCCCGCAAGCGTTGCAGAACCAGACTGACGTGTCGAAGGTGGCTTTCCCTGGACCGGGAGTAAATCAGGATGTCGTCGAGGTAGATAACCACGAACCGATCCAACATGTCTCGGAACACGTCGTTCATGAAGTGCTGAAAAACGGCGGAGCATTGGTCAACCCAAATGGCATGACAGTGTATTCGTAGTGTCCGTATCGGGTGCCGAATGCCGTCTTCCATTCGTCTCCTTCTCGTATCCGCACCAGGTTGTAGGCCCCCCGGAGATCGAGCTTGGTGAAGATCGTGGCCTCCCGCAACCTTTCCAGTAGCTCCGGGATGAGCGGCAGGGGGTAGCGATTCCGCACCGTAATGGCGTTTAGCCGGCGGTAATCACAGCATAGGCGCAAGTCCCTGTCTTCTTCTTCACAAAGAGGACCGGGGCCGAGAGGGACTTTGAAGGCGGATGAACCCTCGGGCCAGGTTTTTGTACATGAAGACCCTGAGGCTGGCCAACTCCGACACCGACATCGAATACAGGCGTCCCACAGGCAGTGGTGCGTTGGGCAGAAGGTCCACGGGCAATCGTAGGGCCGATGCGGGGTAGTCGGTCCGCCTCCTTCTCGCTGAACACGCCGGGCGAAGTCCGTCAGCTCAGGAGGCAAGGTGATGGCAGCGGTGGGGACGTTCTGGCCGGCACAGGTGTGGCGGATGTGATCGACGCACTGCAGACTCGGGAAAGAGATGGCGTTCGCGACCAGGCCACCTGAGGATCGTGGGTCCGCCAGGCCAACCAAGGACCAAGGGAAAATGAAGGTCCGCCGTGACATAAAACTGGATCGCCTCCTCATGGTCCCCAATAGCCAGGCGCAAAGGCTGGGTGGCGAATTTAATGGGGCGGACACCAGTTCTCGTCCATCAATTGTCTCTACCCGCATCGGAGGGTCCACGGAACCACGGGACCGCAAACTGGGTCACAAAGGCCTGGTCCATAAAGTTTGTTGTGGCCCTGAGTCCACCAGCGCATGCGCCTGGAGCCCGTCCGACTGGTTCCCCAACCATATCCGTGTGTCCAGAATCAGATGCCGAGGGGCCCAGAGTCTACTTCCGCAACGCGTCCAGTGGGGCTTAGTACGTGCCCGACCTAGGGTTTCCCGAGGTCGGGCCTGCTCGCTTCCGATTGGTCACGCTGTGATTCGGGACCGGCGTGCGTGCCCCACTTCGCTTTCTGGGGCAAGAAGCGGCGTGGCGGGCTCCCACAGTACAGGCACAATCCCCTTGGCGCCCGGTTCCGCCTCCTGGGCTGTTAGGCGAGGTCTGGCGCTCCCAACTCCATGGGCTCTTCCGCAGCGGTTACAAAACGTGGGGCGACCCTGGGTGCTGGTGGTGCAGGAAGTGGGGTGCAGATGTCGACGGAGGGTCCCGGGGTGCGACGGGACGGTCGCCGTTGCAGACGGGCATCGAGGCGGAGACAAAGGGCACCAAGTTGTCGAGGGTCCGCGGCGCCCACGCGGGCCAGCTCGTCTTGCAATTCCTCTGAGAGTCCCTCCTGAACGCTGGCCCACCAGCGCTGCATCATTCCAGTCAGAGTCCTGGCACAAAAGACGAAATTCGGCGATGTACTCCTGCAGGGGGCGTTTCCCTTGACGGAGTTCCTTAAGGCGCCTGGTTGCCGTCAGCATTCGAACGGGTCCTCATACATGGTGCGAGGTGCTGCCAAAACGCTGTTGGTCCGCCAGCAGGGGCTGTCCTGGAGCAAGAGGCGTGGCCCATCGAGCAGCCGAGCCGGAAAGAAGGTTAATCACGAAGGCCACCTTAGCCCGGTCGTCTGGGAAATCCTCTGGCCTCATAGCCATGTAGAGCTGGCACTGTCCCAAGAAGGTCGGGAACATCTCAGGCTGCCCAGAAAACTTATCCGGCACAGTTATCGGGCACTTGCGACGAGGAGGAGGAGTGGGAGGATGGTGGGGGGCTGCAGGCACATTCCTGGCAGCAAGTTGGCCTGCCAAGTGAGCCACTTGCTGCTGGAGCTGTTGATTAGCCGCGTGTAGCTGCTCTAACTGCTGCTGTACCTGCTGCTGATCCATCTTTGGTGGAAGATGTTTTAGTCAGGTCTCGGACAAAATGTTCTGTTTCCTTCCCCAATACTCCCAGCAAAGAGTCCGTCAGAGGCCTTCCTTTTTTCCTTTTATTTACATAGATACATGTCCTGGCCACGTCTACCCACGGGCCTGCCAAGTTTCTGGAGATAACGAGGAAATTATAGATAAGGCCAGAATTACTCACGAATATATTCTTCCCTCCATGAATTAGCTCGCGCCAAATTCATTGCTTTGTCCAAGACAAAAAACCAGGAAGTCCCGCCTCCTATTTATAGTCTCTGCAGATGTCACTGCATGACAATTATGACTTGGCTTTGTCCCAACTCTTCCGCTGCTGCGCACGCCGATCAAGCCTTCGTAATCTTGCGTCCTCCAAAACTGTTCTTGGGCGCTACAATCAGAAGAAGGCCCGGGAGAATCAGGCCTTGCCGGCCCCTCCCTTTGAGTGGGTGCCAGGGAGGGAGAGGGCTCAAGAGAAGCAGGGCTTGCCAGGTCTTCTCCCTCATTTTCTGAATCATCCGAGTCCAGGAGTCTGGGTCCAGGAACCTGGGTCACAACAAAAACTTATTCAATTTGGCCCAGATTAAAATATATTTAAAACAATAAAACCCACTAAAAATTAAAAACCATATAAAATCTAAAATACTATGCCAGTCCTGCGCGAATAAATAAATATGTCTTCAGCTCGCGGCGAAAGGTTCAAAGGTCAGGAAGTTGGCGGAGTCCTGTGGGAAGTTCATTCCAGAGGGTGGGAGCCCCCACAGAGAAGGCCCTTCCCCGGGGGGGTCGCCAGCCGACATTGCTTGGCGGACGGCACTGAGGAGTCCCTCTCTGTGAGAGCGCACGGGTCAGTGGGAGGCAATCGGTAGCAGTAGGCGGTCCCGTAAATAACCTGGCCCTAAGCCATGGAGCGCTTTAAAGGTAGTAACAGGCACCTTGAAGTGCACCCAAAAGACCACAGGTAGCCAGTGCATCTTGCGCAGGAGTGGTGTCACATGGGAGCCATGAGCGGCTCCCTCTATCACCCGCGCAGCTGCATTCTGAACCAACTGGAGCCTCCGGATGCTCTTCAAGGGGAGCCCCATGTAGAGAGCATTGCAGTAATCCAAGCGAGAGGTAACAAGAGCATTAGTGACCGTGCATAGGGCATCCCGGTCAAGGAAGGGGCGCAACTGGCGAATCAGGCGGACCTGATAAAAAGCTCTCCTGGAGACGATCATCAGGTGATCTTCAAAAGACAACCACCCGTCCAGAAGAACGCCCAAGTTGCGCACCCTTTCCATCAGGGCCAATGACTTGCCCCCAATAGTCAGCCGCAGTTGTAGCTGACTGTACCGGGGTGCCGGCATCCACAGCCACTCCGTCTTGGAGGGATTGAGCTTGAGCCTGTTTCTCCCCATCCAGACCCGTACGGCTTCCAGACACCGGGACAGTACTTCGATAGCTTCGTTGGGGTGGCCTGGGGTGGAAAAGTACAGCTGCGTGTCATCAGCGTACAGTTGGTACCTCACCCCAAAACCACTGATGATCTCACCCAGCGGCTTCATATAGATGTTGAACAGGAGAGGCGAGAGAATCGACCCCTGCGGCACCCCACAAGTGAGGCGCCTCGGGGTCGATCTCTGCCCCCCTGCCAACACCGTCTGCGACCGGTCAGAGAGATAGGAGGAGAAACACCGATAAACGGTGCCTCCCACTCCCAAACTCCTCAGCCGGTGCAGCAGGATACCATGGTCGATGGTATCGAAAGCCGCTGAGAGGTCTAATAGGACCAGGGCAGAGGAGTAACCCTTATCCCTGGCCCTCCAGAGATCATCCACCAACACGACCAAAGCCGTCTCAGTACTGTATCCAGGTCGGAAGCCGGACTGGAACGGGTCTAGATAGACAGTTTTGGGGTAATTGACGTGCCACCACTCTCTACAACCACCACACTCTCTACAACCTTCACCACACTCTCTACAACCTTCGATAACCTTCGATAACCTTCGATAATAAGCAATTGGGCTTATTATCAGGGGATGTCTTATTTTGGGGAAATGGCAGGTCTTCCCCACTATTGCAATAACTGACAAATCCAGCTAAGAAGGAAAGAAAAGACTGAGGCAAGATGTAGTTCTGATAAGAAGCGTTCTAGTAACTTTTGCTGAAGCTCCACACAAAGTACTACAACAATAAAGGTCCTGTGGCCTGACATAAGGAATCACAACTATGGAAATGCTTGAAGCTGACCGACCTGTACTTACAGAATGATTCAAAGTATAATCTTAAAAATATTACATTAAACCTTAACATGAAATATACTGGAGAAAATGATTTATAGGCATTAGTAATATTCAGACAAAAGCAATACTAAAAGACCTAATGTTAAATCTTATAATCCATAAACAAAGTACGGTAAGTTGTGAGTAAATGATAACTTTATATAACAATTAACCAAAACTGAAATACTTTCAAATTTAATTAAGTCTGTTGTTTGAAACTCTGTGAAAATTTGACTAAGAATATTTTTCTCTCCTCCGCTCTTGTAGTTGTCTGTTCTCCTTTAAAAGATCTCTTTGAGACCAGAGACTGTTTAGCATATCTTCAAAAAAGTTGGAATGGAAGAAAATGATTGATTCAAAACTGGGAAGAGGCACCTTCTAGAGAGATTTTTCAGGGACAGCAGAAGACTGAAGGAAATGATAAAGTTTGCTTTTAAAAAGTCTGCATACACAAAAATCAGTTCTTTTAACATTTACAACACATTATCCAACAATTGGTTCCTTGACAGATTGCTGTTGCCATGTCTTTCTTTTTTAATAGACTTGAAATCTAAAATAAATATAATTGTACACGTTGCCATATACTTCTACCAATATCATTCTATACATTTATAGAATTCTATTAATATATCATTACAGAATTTTATTATTCTCAATAGGATTCATTTCTGGGTAAATAGATATAGGATTTGGGTTTAAATTGGCAACATAAAGAATATTTCAAAATATTTGAAATCTAAATTGATTCTCAATTGAATCAACATTCAGTTGGTTTATTTCTAAAATGAAATCTGGCAGTAAATCTATCATAATGCATTGACGTTTAAAGCTCAAAGGGTAATTCAAAAAAGCAAGCACTTTGACAAAACAAAGGCAAATACTTTCAATGAGTATTATGTGATAAATTATAATTGCAATATGTTCTCTATAATTATAATAGTGATTTTAGCTTAAGTACATTGTGCAAAGTACTAAATACTATTCTACATAATCTTTTTTATCCAGTGTTATATAGACACCAGGGACACTTGCTAAAGAATATGCAGGCAAAATTACCTAATATGTCCTTTGGCTTATTAACCAGGCAAAGAAGATTAGAAGATGCTAACACAAAATAGAACAAATACTTAAAAGAGTTATTGAAAAACTCATTGTAGACCATTCATTTAATGTACAATGGATTATCAGATGAAATCTACATGGTTAGAGGAAAAAAGAAGCAATGGCAGTAAGATTACCAGTTCCATTCAAAGACATAGTTGCTGAATAGATGATACCTCTAGCATGGATAGATATTCTGGCACTGGCAGGATGAAAAAGGGTAGCTATTTCCCTCCCTGGAAATTTCATCTAGAACATTTTTTCACTTGATATTATTGAGCATTTTTTATTTCAACCCAGGAAGATAAATGAGAAAAAGCTTTTTGACATCTGTATGTATTGTAGAAAAAACAAGGATGATTACATATTCCAGTAGTATGTTTTTAACAGTATGGAAATAATGTAAATAGAATAAGTAGTTAATTCAGACATAAGAGGCAGATGATGACAGATTTTTGGATCTCTTACAAGCCAGTGCTTAACATAACATAACATAACATAATAACAGAGTTGGAAGGGACCTTGGAGGTTTTCTAGTCCAACCCCTGCCGAGGCAGGAAACCCTACACCATTTCAGACAAATGGCTATCCAACATTTTCTTTAAAATTTCCTGTGTTGGGGCATTCACAACTTCTGCAGGCAAGTTGTTCCACTTATTTTTTGTTATCATTTTGTTATGTTTAACTGCTTTAATCATAACAAACAGTATTTTAATATATGTAAAGGCTGAATTATCCTATTACTGTAATTGGCATTCTGCCATCAACAGTACAGACATCAGCGCTAACTATATTCCCAGAACGGGGCATTGGCTTACCTGAACGCCCCTTCTTGGAGAGGGGGAAATGGCCATCAGGTGTGGGACATACCAAAGCTAGATGTCCTCATGGGTGGGATACTGGCGACTAGTCATCGCTGATCCAGATGAACTGCCTGTAGAACTCATCTCCTGAATGCGGCATCAGCCGATGCAAAAGCATCCACTCGATAGTGACGAATAAATGATGACGGATTGGACCATGTTGCGGCCCTACAGATTTCATCGATGGACGCTTGAGTACTCCATGCCGCCGATAAAGTGGCACTCCTAGTGGAATGGGCCGTGATATTCCATGGAATCGGTAGAGCCTGCTTCTCGTACGTTGTAGCAATAGCAGCTCTAATCCATCGGGCTAAGACAGACTTGGATACCTTCGACCCCAGTGACACTGGTTGGAACGAGACGAAAAGAGCTTCCGTTCGTCTGAAGGATGACGTCCAGTTGAAATAGATCTTCAATGCTCTCCGCACGTCCAATGTGTGCCACACTCTCTCCAGGGGATGGGAAGGATTCGGACAGAAATCTGGGAGTACGACCTCTTGAGACCTATAGAACCTAGTGTTGACTTTTGGAATGAAAACCGGATCCATCCGGAGCACCACTCTATCAGCCTAAAAGACGCAAAGATCCTGACGAACCAAAAGCGGCGATAGCTCTGAGATCCGATGGGCCGAAGTGATGGCTATTAGGAACGACACTTTTAAAGACAGGAAACGAAGTGACGCTTCTCTGAGAGGTTCGAATGGAGCCTTAGTCAGCCCTGTTAGGACCGCATTGAGACGCCAAGTAGGAAAACGGTGAACCGCCGGTGGCTTGATATTAAGTCGCACTGCGCAGAAACTGCTGAATGAGAGGCTCCCTGGAAAGAGAGGACGACGAACCACACCTCAGGACTGAAAAGAGTGCCGCCACCTATCTCCTGAGCATATTAGGGGCAAGCCCTATGTCTAGACCCTGTTGTAGAAATGCTAAAATGTCCAAGATAGATGCAGAATTAGCCTCCCTTTCGTGATTGTCACACCAGGGAACAAACGCACGCCATGTGGTGTCATAGATCCGTTTGGTGAAATCTCGGCGAACCGCCAGCATAGTAGGAATGGCTCATTCCTGGACCCTGGCCGCCGCTAAAATGCGCCGCTCAGTCTCCAGATGATTAGCTTTAGCCATTGTGGGTCCGGGTGCTTGAGCGGGCCCTGCACAACTCCACCTGATTGTCTGGAATCTTCCACGGCTTGCGTGTCGAGAGCGCTATCAGATCTGCAAACCAAGGCCTCCTGGGCCAATACGGGGCGACCAAAAGGAGCTCTGCCCATTCTGTCAGCAGTTTGCCTATCACCCTGGGTGTGAGCGGGAGAGATGGAAAGGCATATAGTAGGCCCTGAGGCCACTTGCTGCGGAGGGCATCCACCGCTTCCATTCCAAATGAGGGGAATCTGGAGAAGGGCCTCTGGTGGCTCAGACTGCTAAGACAGTCTGTTATTAACACAGCTGCTTGCAATTACTGCAGGTTCAAGTCTCACCAGGCCCAAGGTTGACTCAGCCTTCCATCCTTTATAAGGTAGGTAAAATGAGGACCCAGACTGTTGGGGGCAATAAGTTGACTTTGTATATAATATACAAATGGATGAAGACTATTGCTTAACATAGTGTAAGCCGCCTTGAGTCTTCGAAGAAGGGCGGGATATAAATGCAAATAATAAATAATAATAATAAATAAAAATAAGAACCTTGGTACTTGGTTGTTGGTTCTGGATAAAAATAGATCCACTAGAGGGCACCCAAAGCGGGATGATAAATCTTGGAAAATCTGCGGGGCCAAAGACCACTCTGCCTGATCTACGGTTTGATGACTGAGGGAATCCGCTCTCGTGTTGTCCATTCCAGATATGTGTTCCGCTTTCAAGGATCAGTGGTGTGACTCGGCCCAATGACCTAGAAGTAGAGCCTCGGTCATGAGAGCCCAAGAGTGAGTGCCCCCCAACTTGTTCACATGAGCCTTTGCTGTCATGTTGTCGGTAAGTACCAACACATCCGTGTTCAGAATTAGAGATTTGAAGTCTTGAAGAGCCAGAAAGATCGCCCGTAGTTCCAAAAAGTTGATTCCCTGTTGGGTCTCAGCAGGCAACCACTTGCCTTGGGCCAGATGACGGTCTAGATGAGCACCCCACCCCGACAGACTGGAGTTGGTCGTGATAACTCTCCGTACTGGTTCCCTGAAAAACGAGCCTCTGGTTACTGCGGCCGTTGTCCACCACTCCAAGGATTCTGTTACTTCCCTCAGTAAAGAGACACGATGATTGGACGTACTGATGAGATTCCTCTGGTGGGGCAAAAGGAACCACTGTAATGGCCGACTGTGTAGGCGAGACCATGGAATGATGTCATATGATGAGACCATCTTCCCTAACAACTGAGATAACTTCACTAAGGGAATTGACCTCGCCCTACTACAATTGGCGGCCAAATCGGACAGGTTACTCTGCCGATCTTCTGACAAGAAAACCATGGGTTCACAGGAGTCTGTTCTCGCTCCCAGGTGTACTATAGATGTGGACGGGATAAGGTGACTCTTGTCCCAATTAATTGAGAACCCATGTGACTGCAGAATCTGTATAGTGAGAGATATATCTCTCTCTGCACCTTCTTTAGAGGTGGACATTATCAGGATATCGTCAAGATAGGCTTGAAGCTTTATGGGGACCTTGCGAATATGAGCCATCAATACAGACATAATTTTGGTGAAAACCCTAGGGGCCGAAGACAGCCCGAAGGGTAAGGCCCTATATTGGTAATGAGACCCATTGTAGTGGAAACGGAGAAATTGACGATGCTCTCACCTGATAGGCACGTGTAAATAAGCTTCCGTCAGATCGATGGAAGAGAGGAAATCTCCCGGGCGGATGCACTCCAGAATGGTACGCAGAGAGTGCATCTTGAAGCGACGATTGGCTATGTACCTATTGAGGGCCTTGAGGTCGATAATGGCTCTCCAACCTCCCGACGGTTTTCTCACAACAAAAAGGCGGGAGTAAAATCCCTGCTTTTCCTGGTTTGGAGGGACATATTCGATGGCCCATATTTGGAGAAGATGGAGAACTGCCTCATCCATCAGCTTCCGGTTACAACCGTAAGAAGACAAAGGGCACCGTAAGAAAACCGTAGGGGGGTTGGAGAGAAACTCCAGAGAAAGACCTCTGCATATAGTATCTCGAACCCAAACATCAGTGGTGGAGAAATCCCATTGGGTATGGAAGAAGGCCAGCCAGCCCCCAATGGGGAGGTTGGCGGGATTATTATCTGCTGCGGTTGTATTGCTTCCCCCCCCCCAGAAAGATCTACGGTTGAAGAATTTGGGCCCCGATCTGACCTGACTACTTCGTTGGTAACCCCCTCTGGAGATGAGAAGTGCTGCAATCACTGATTGAAGTTCCTGAATTCTGGGCCACGAAAGGAAGGTGCGTATGAGGGACAAAAATAAGGCTGGTGCCTGACTTCACCTCTCCTAGACAGAGAAGGCATAACCTTCTTCTTATCACGAGTCTCAATCAAAATGGGGTCCAGCGAGGATCCGAATAACTGGGACCCCTCGTATGCCGATGAAGCCAAGTGCCATTTGTTCCTGGCATCCACACGTCAATTCTTGAGCCACAAAAGGCGGCGAGAGGTTACCATTGAGCCAATTGACTCCGCTGAAAATCTTGAGGCGTTTAGACTGGCGTCCGCCAAAAATTCCATTTTGCTGCAACAATTTTATTAATATCTTGGTGCGCCCTTACATCTGTTTGTGGAATCCTACCCTGAAGTTGTTTGATCCACATAAGGGCTGCACGATTGAAAAAAGATGAGGCTGTCAATGCCCTAATGACCCAAGCGAATGCTTAATGTGACTTCACCATGGAGCGATCCGCCCGCTTATCTTCTGGTCAGAGGGCCTCATCTTCTGGCCCCGTAACGTGTGATGTGGAAGTAAGTGCTACCACCGGGGCATCCACCTTGGGAACTTGTAAGATCTTGTCTAAATCCTGCGCACAATTGTAGAAATGCTTGTCATTGTTGTTAGGATTGGAACCAGATCCAGGACTTAGCCATTGGCATTGAACCAGTGTCAACGAATAGCTTTGGGGCCAGAATAGCCTCCACCGGCACCATTGGTTCTACAAAGAGATTGCCCGATGAATCCGGTAATGACTGAGGTTTCCCTTCACCCATAGTGGGGAGACCTAATCCTGTCGTGGCCTGTGCCTTGAAGAGAAGTGATCGGAAAAGATGAGGTTTGAATAGGCCCACAAAGGCTGGTTGGTCTGGAGCCAGACCTTCGTCATCTGACAAGGCTGCCTCTGCGACATCCTCTTCTCCAGAAAATGACTCCTGGTCGTCAACCTCCGGAGGTTCATCCCTACGGGAGAGAGCTCTAGTGGCTGTAGTGGCGGACTGCCCACCTATGCGGTCACGACGGTGAGGGGGATCCTCCGACTGAAGACATTGAGCCACTCCCTGACGAATGGCCTCTGAGATCATGAGACCAAAGGAATCAGGGAGTTGAAGAATTGGTTGTTGAGGCAAAGGGGGATGAGTTGTCAGGTTTGGTGCTTGATTATTGGGCCTGACCGGGCCCAAGCCTAGCCCTGATGATAAGTCAGTCTGAGATAGGGTCCGGAATAAAGGACCTATATCCGGAAGATGAGGAAATGATACAGGAGACCAGGACCCCTGTTCTTGGACAACTGAAGCCCTAGGTGGGCTCATAGATGCCACTGGGAGAGCGGTGGTTTGGAGATGCAGATTCATTGGCCCTCTCAGAGGCTTTATGGAATATCCTCTCTAGAGCCTTGTACCGCCTTTCTTCCACACGTGAGCCCTTTTTTGGCTTGGTACGTGTGGTAGAATGACCCCTTGCCTTATTAAGGGCTTGAGTATTAGATGGACCCTCTCCAGGGTCTATGAAATGCCTGAAAAAAACCCAGCCATGGTTGTTTCATCAGGGACATTACCGGCTCTGTCAGCCATTTTAAAAGGCTTCCCGCCAAAAAAAGACAACTGTCCCAGGCCTGACAGGGAAAATGGCCGGCGCAAATTAACTCACTGTGAGTGAAGTGATCCCGTGGTGTAGCCAAGAGGCGTAATAATGCAGGGCTGCCTTGCCTGCAACGTCTGTCTTCAGATCGCAATTATAAGTCTTTTGGATGGCCAAGGGAGTCTGGCAGGCAATAAAAAAGAGGGCGGCAATTTAAAATCCTCCGTGAGGCAAAAGCAAGCCTCTGCAGCTGTCCGCTCCTCAGCGCGCCGAATTTTTAATGATCGCTCGCCCACTGGGCTGCAAACGCGATCGTATTTTAAATGCTGCCTCTAAGAAGGCCAATCCACAACTGGCTCTGCTCCCGAAACTGCTTCCAACCTCAAGGTTACTCCTCTGTTGAGGACTGCCAGATCGCTCACCCGCTGGGCTACAAACACGATCGTAGAAACAAATGATTTCCTGCAGCAAGGCAGGAGCCTTCGCTCCGATAATTAGCCTTGGGCTCTGAGATCGCTAGCCGAAGTTAGCTTCAAGCGCGATACACAAAAAAATTCACACTTTCACTTCCTGAGCCCAGCGAGGCAAGCTGACATCTTCAGCCTCCAGCAATGCTAATTTGCATTAGCGGTTCTTCTGGCGCGCTTCAGGGCAAGCCCATGATCGCAGCCAGGTGGATTCTGCTCAGCAGCAGAATTAAGCCTCCAAGGGCCTTCAGCGGTATCAGGATCAAGTCCCTTCACGCTGGCATACAAAAATAGAAATTGAAATCGCTCCTGCAATAGCAAATTAAAAGAGAAATAATCCGACACGTCCGGTCCTTACAGGACCGAGTCAAAAAGCTGGAGAACATAAAGGAGGTGGGGACAACAAGAAAAGAATTCAGCAGACCCGGTCCAATTGGAATCAAGGAGATAAACCCACACCTGATGACCGTTTCCCCCGACAGAGAGAATGTGAGCTCATAGTACATTTTACTTGAGTAGCTTGATTTTGTTAAATAATGAAATATTTGAACAGAATTATAGGCATATGGTGAGCTTTGTGAGTTTTTATTGATATTCTTGAATATAAGACATGACATTAATATCAAAAACAACTTAGAAGGCTTATCAGATATATTAAAATGCCTACTTTATGGGAAAAAATTCTACCAAGTTATTAGACCAGTGCAGAACTTCAGAAAAGGCAATTTAAAGCATGTCCAGTAGCTCATGTTGACATTTCCTTAAACCAAATGATTTTTCACTTATCAGCAATAGCCATACAATCCCAGAAAAAGGTACAACTTGTTTAAGCAGCTGCCAACAGCTGTTAAATGAAATCATTCCAAAAACTTTCTAGCTTTTTCCTTAAACCAAACGTATCTTTTTCACTTATCAGCAATAGCTATACAATCCCAGGAAAAGGTACAAATTTCTAAGTAGCTGCCAATAGCTGTTAAATGAAATCATTCCAAATAAACTTTCCAAATAAACTTTCTAGTTTTAAATCTAGTTTGCCTACTATTTGATTACAAAATAATTTAATAGAACATATTTAAAGACTTTTGCACATTAAATTTGCAATTTTATGACAAAGTATTTTCTTTCACAAATTAAATTGAATCTAGCATATGCCATTAAATATTTACCCAACCAGATTTAGTTTTTCCCATGATCTAGAAAAGAAATCAAAATTTGAGTTCAGGAAAAAAGTTGTTTATATCAATACTGTAGCTATTCTGCAAACATCTATATCTCTTTTTCATGAAATTATATTACTAATTGTCAAAAAAATTCCCAGTTTAGGAATTAGGAGTACCCTGAGAATTTATTAAACTCTTGAAAATAAAGTCACAATTTAAATGTCTGGAAATTGTGACTTCTGGTGTTAATGTTTCCTTTTACTATCCTATTGTTTCAACTTTACCTGTTTTCCCCATGGTTAAAGGTCTGGTCCTCCCTGTCACAATAAAAATACAAATGTTGCCTGAAAAGTTCACTCTTCTGTTTCAGTAGAATTGTTTCCTGTAAAGCAGTAATACAATAGATTAGGAAGAAAGCACACACACAGATTTATTGAAGGAATCATATTATTTCTAACCATACACACAACACATACACACATACAAGTAGAATTGCATTTATATTAGGATATTACAGTACTGGTAATTATAAATTCAATGCTTGCTCCATTTAACATTACATAGAAATTGACATTATTTGCTTTAGTTGATTTACATCAGTGGTAGTCAACTTGGTCCCTACCGCCCACTAGTGGGCGTTCCAGCTTTCATGGTGGGCGCTAGGGGTTTTGTCCGATACTGAAGCACTTCCCTTTTTTTAATTTAATTGACTTTTTAAAAAAATTTCATAGCATTATTTAAAAACATTTTCATTAGGTTTTCATAAAATTCCCTGTGACACTTTAAATTTCTGAAAATATACTTTTTGTATAGCCCACGCATAAGTTTAGTTCGCGTTACATAAGTAAAACTAAATGGCGCTATAGTGCGACCACAAACAAAAAAGTCTGATCCCAGAATAGATTGCACATCTCCCCCTATACCACCCAGCTGTAACAGACAAGCAGAGCTGGTAGCCGGTGCCCCTCCCCGCAAACCTACTTTATAAATCCCATTACTGTGGAACTGGTGGGTGGTTAGAAAATTTTACTACTAACAGAGATACAAAAGTGGGCGGTAGGTATAAAAAGGTTAACTACCCCTGATTTACATCATAAAACAGTTGCAGTGATAAAATTGTAAATCTATAATTTTATTTATTGCACAAGTACATCCAAGATAATTGGTCTTAAGTCAGTTAGATCTCTTATTTCTGGTGTTCCACTTAAATAATGCCATTTATTGCTCCAACCTTTCTGAAAAGTGCAATCTTGATAGATGCTTGAAGGTACATATTTATACCTTTTAGCAATAATCAGTTAGGTCAAAAGCTGATGATGACTAAGGAACAAAATTAAACCCCATTTGCCATTTATCTGTATGAAATTTGCTGAAATAGAAATATGAATGCAATAATCCACAACATCTTTTGTGGTGTTTATACCTTGAACTAATAATGTTAAGTAATTCTGTATGTTACTTAGAGATTATTGCTGCTAAATTATATATAACTTATTGCAGGGTAAACAGGGATATACCCTAAAATGACCTAACTTGCTGAAACACTAACATTCATTCATTCACAAATAACAAGTTTTACAGAGTTCAAAGATTCAGATACAAATATAAATTTTCTATATTATTTAATTGTGGTATAAGTTATGTACTAATTTTTCAAGAATTGCATATATATGAATACATGAACAAATTCTTGTTCCCAGTCTTACAAAATTGCATATTAAATTTAGAAAACTAAAATCTGACCAGATTAATCCTTATAAAATATTTGAGAATCAGCTAAAATAGTTAAAATATGAAATTTGAAATGTTTAATTTGATTATTCCGCATACTGGCATAATAAAATGAGTAAGACTATTTACTCTTCATGATGACACTAACTTTCAAGTCTCACACTTATGGATTTTAGGGGAAAATCTAAATTTTAAATATTATTTTGACAACCTTTAAAATTAAAATGCATTGTATATAGATTGTAATAAAAATCATTATTTCTTCTCAAAAAATGAAATTCCTTAGGACGATTATGTGTGAGCAAATACCGGAGTAAACATTAAGGTATGTATGTATTTTAGTTTCAAAAGTTCATGTGCAAAAATGCTAATATGAGAATATTTGTAAAAATATACAAATAATAAAGCATACTTTTCTATAAAATTAATTTAACAAATGAAAATCCATTTCAATAAAAGGAAATAGGAGCTACTACAAAAAGCTGTTGAACTCAAACAGATTTCAAAGCTATCTTACAAACTGAAAGGTGATCCAAGTCATCATCCTCTTTATGAGCAGTCAACTTTAAACCACTTGTGTTTATCTTTCTATTGTTGTTTTTCTAGCCAGCAGCAGATTACACTTGCTCCTGTAATAAAGATTCCAGTTCAATAGTGATTACATCTCTCTAAGCCACTGAAGTGCTTGCTGGAAAAACATAAAAAGAATTCCAGCATTTCAGACAAGTGAGCATCTAGACAGAGACAAGACTGTCAGCTAACAGAGAAGCCCCATCCAAAGGCAAAGGTTGGCAATAAACATTGACAATAACCTATTTCATAGCCTATAAAATTCAGCCCACAAATTCATCCATAATTCTAGTTCTAATGCTGAAGATTAGGAAATAATTTATGTAGCAACTTTCTAAAATAAAGTACAATGGGCAAAAATGTACTTGCCTCATCATATATTGGAGATACAAATTTTTCAAAGATGGGGATTAATTTCTCTTCCAAACAGAATTTTCCATTTCAGATTCAACATAGAAAAAGCACTACTCTGATTTATACTGTTACTATAAATCATAATTACATGTCAGTGCATCTACAACACAGCATTAATTATTCATGTTGCTATTTCCCTCCCCTTCTCATTCATTAAAAATTTAACATATTATTAAATACATCTCTTGGGCTTTGTTTACAAATTGCCACAACGTCACATACTGGGACCATGTATTGCCAAGAGTATTTTTACCCTTAATTGCCAGAAGAGAGAACAATCATAAAATGTCAACATGAAAGTACAATTTTAATCAAATGAAACTATCTCTAATAATGTAGAATAACATAGAATAACTGTATGAACTTTTCTAAGTCTAAATTCAAGATTTCAAAATTAACAAAGAGGAAATTTGACCACTGCTATATTTTAAAGAGCTATGTGCCTTTATATGAGTTAAGTAATTGAGCCAGCCTCATAGTTTTATAAGGTAGGATTTATTTTGCCTTATTCCAGGTTGATAAATGATTTAAAACTTGTTTTGACTGAGGAATAAAAAGCAAAATGCTAGCTAAACTATTAATTTTAAATTTGTAATATTTTAAATTAGCCTATTAACATATATCTCAGTACATGGGGGAAGGAATGCAGGCAAGAAATTTTAATTGTAGAAAAATAGGCCTTAAGTATCATTTTTAAAATGTGCTGGATTACTACTTTAATTATCAAATGTCATATGTCACACTAGAAGGTGAAGTGGTTATTTATACAGTTAACTATAAATTCAACTGCGACAATTTACAGAAAAATTCATCTCAAGCAAAATGATTTTGGTAATTAGAAAAATTAATGACACTGCTATTATTTTATTTATTGATATGTATTTTTTTAAAAAGTTGAAAATATGTGTACCCATAATCCTTTTCCATTCATGTAATTTAGTATTCTAAATTACAGTGATCTTAAAGAACATGATTAGAAGGAACATTCTTCAGACCAAGAAAAGAAGTAACGTTTATTCAGATTATAACTGCTTTGTGAATGGTACAATGCGCAGAATTTGAACAAACCATACCTGTTCAAATTGCTTTTTTGCCATGGTACTCACTGATTTGTAGTGATAAAATCACTTTACTTATGCCTTCCAAAAAGTTACTTTAGAGAGGGATAATTTTGTAAATACGTTTACAGTGACTAGAATTTTACATGTGTACTTTAAGAGTCTTTTTGGAGTTTGCTGTCCTTAGCAAATCAAATCAAATTAAAATCTCAAAATTGTTTGTTGAAATTCCAATTCAGTAAACAGAAATTGCTTTACTAATAAAACACTCTAGGAAAAAAGCCCTTAATTGCAAGGATCAAGAACATTTCTTATTTTTTCCCACATGCTCTGTAATAGCTTGAATCATGTAAGTTTGAATCGTCATGCACTATTTAAACTAGAAGTGAGGCAGAAGTTTTTATATTGCTCTGAGACTAGAATTATTTTTCTGAAGGACAAACCCAAATACATTTACATCTGGGTTTTTTTTTCAAAAAGCTCTAGGTCTTTCATTTAAGACCTTTCAATTTAACAATTCATTGATAGTACTTCATATCATAAATAAATTGTAAACTTTTTAAACAATAATTTTCTACATAAAGAGCACCATCCAATCTTATCAATTTAGTTAAAATTAAAGCTGCAGTCCTTCGAAACTAATTTTCTCTTACATGCATTTTATATAAGCAAAGAAATATTTATAAACTGTGTATAAAATATTTTTATTGTAGAAAAATATAAGTACTGAACTAAACATTCCTAGATGTGTTAAAATGAAACAATTTTTAAAGAAAGGCTACAATAGAGAAAAAAAATTAATGTATCAATTATTGCAGGCCAAATTATAATTTGTATATCCTAAATCTTTAGGATGTTGTTTCCTCTTGTAATACAACTCCTCGTCTTTGTTTTTTTCTTTAAAAGGTTTTTCACAAACCTAAAATAAAGTCAGGTTTACTTTATTACAAGCAGATACTGCAATTGATGTACCTAAGCAGATAAGTAACTTGAATATACCACAAATAACTCTTACAAGAATGGAATAAATTTAGTACTAACTCACCCCTAAATATTTAAAATTCTTGCACTCCAATTGCAGACACTCCAATTGCAGACTAGAAAACTTGGAACTCCGTCGCCTTCGACAAGACCTAAGTTTAACTCATAGAATCATCTATTGTAATGTCCTTCCTGTTAAAGACTACTTCAGCTTTAATTGCAACAACACAAGAGCAACCAACAGATTTAAACTTAAATGTTAACCGCTTTAATCTAGATTGCAGAAAATATGACTTCTGTAACAGAATCATCAGTGCTTGGAATACTTTACCTGACTCTGTGGTCTCTTCCCATAATCCTAAAAGCTTCAACCAAAAACTTTCTACTATTGACCTCACCCCATTCCTAAGAGGACCATAAGGGGCGTGCATAAGCGCACAAATGTGCCTACCGTTCCTGTCATATTGTTTCTTTTTCTTTCTTTTTTTTCTTTTCTTCTTCCTATATATATATTGATGCTTATAACTCCTAATATTTACTCATATATATGTTTATATACTATATAATCCTTTTTATATGATGTTGTGACAAAAATAAATAAATAAAAATAAAATTTTAATAGTAAAAGTCATTATCCCAATGACATAAACATGCTTTGTTCCATCATAGTTTGATCACTATGTTAAGTACTGAGTTTTAAAATATACTTTCAAACTTTGTCTGAATGAAGATTCTCTTTTGTACCACCTGCAAATGGATAAACAAGTAAAGGGGGAAAATACAGTAATTAACTCCATATAACTTATCTTCCCTCAATCAGCCATGTATAGTGTATGCAAACATATATCAGAAAACTTAACGGACTTGGGCAAGTCATACTTGCAGGTCCACAAAAAGCATCTTGTGTGATTTTTACTCTTTTTTCACAGCTAAATTGTAGATCAAAGAGTTCATTTCTTTGCATTGATTTGCTTTCTTCTAAACACATTACTATTGGAATATTACAGCAGCAAACTGCATAGATAAGAATAAAGTGAAATATGCTTTCTTTAACATAGAAATTGCTGCAATAGCAGAATTAATTACTAATTCTAATTACTAATGTAATTCAACCATTATAGAGCTGGAGGGAAAATTGAAATATCAACAGTGAATTAGTTAAGTTCCATAGCCATATTATTTCCTATCCTTTAAAAAACATTAAAAAGCTATTTTTATGCTTTCATCCCAAACATATTGCTTTTACCTTAATGCCATTTTAATGTATACTTTAATGGGTATAAGCCTCAAAAGTTATTCAAACTTTACAAATTAAATAAAAGTGGTTAGGACCCAAACTTGGAGAGACCATGTTCTTATAGGACTAAGATTTAGAAAAGCTGTATCAGTACTTTGATTACAATGTTTTTAAGTTTTCCCTAAACTATTTTTAGCAGCTCAAGAGAAATTATAAGGATCAACTGATCGAACTCAATCACTGTGTACTTACTGGCAAAATAACATGGATTTTCATCTAAATTACAATTTCGCTGAAACATGTATTAATCTTACTGAACTTTTACATTAAAAATATTTGTTTTTTTATTAGATTTAGATTAGAATATTAGATTTTTATTTAAAGTAATTATCTGTGCAATCTTACATGCTCAGAAACGTACTCAAGATTTTGTGCAAGGAAAATAAAAATATTTTGATGGAGACTAGCTACTGTAATTTGCAGACACAAAAAATGATTCTATGTATTATTACTTACAAATATTTCTCCCTGTGCTCAATGGGACTTGCTCCTCTGTAGGTATCTTCAGTATTAAAACCATACAGTATAATGTTTTGTATGCTTACTCAAAAGTAAGCTATCCTAAATTGTACTGATTGCACCCTAGGTCAAAATTCATAAAGAAAATAGACAGAGGTTGTTTCTTGGAAGAAATGAATGGGATCAGAAGTCTATTATAGCCAACATACACCCAAATACAAAGTAATAAATTTCCTGAAACTTCTAGTTCCTACATGGAAGAGTATTTCTAGGCTCAATTTTGCACTAGAGAAGCATTGTGTTTCTCTGTTAATATACCTTCCACTCTACCCCAAGGCTCTTTAGGCCAAGGCCAAGCCTTATTGACTTCGGAGAAAGATTGGCCTTCATTTACAAGACTAGAAGCAAACACCGCACTTATCGGTTACCAGAAGCAAAGAAAGTGCATCTATTCTTTGGGTGCCTTTGCCCGGCCCAGCAAGATAAAGTAGCTGCCGCAACAACAGCCAGTCCACGAACAAGTGAGTTTTAGGTATTACTCGCATACAGTGCTGTACTTCATGTCAAAGAAGGGGAACAGGAGGAGAGTCCTCAGCCAGAGGAAAGCTATATCTCGTGTCCACGTCTATGCTATTGTCAAGGCACATTCAAGCAAGCCAAAAAATAAGAGTCAATTCAAAATGCGCGCTCGGGGGTCAAAATAGTGCAGAACTGCCGCGAACAGCTTTAGTCCTTGAGCGTTTACCCGAAAAGCTTGGGGTGGGGGACTCACCTTTGCCTCCTCTTCTTCACTGCCCACGGTTATTCCCGCCCTACTAAAGTGAAATTCTTGTTAAGCAGCATGCCCTACAGAAAAGCCAGCATCGTTACCAAATTTAGCTAGGGCTAAATGCGACAGCTGTGCTGGCTCAGCTCTGGTCAGGAGGCGTCAGTCGCTCCTCTCTCCTCCGCTTTCAAATAAAACCGCGCAGCATTTAAAGCGCCCGTCCAGAACCGGCTCTCCGGTCGACCTCCACCTACCGGTAGTAGGGCTTTCCAGAGAGAGCGCGAAAGCGGGAGGGAATGAGACCTGCCATGCCCCCTGCCTAAATGCAGGGGTGAGTTCCCCTCTCGCACCTCCTCCTTCCCCTTCTCAAAGAGGATTGCAATTTCCTCTCTTTCTTTCCTCCCTTCACCTTTTGAACCACCAGAAAGGTGGAACTGAAGATTTAGCTGAGGGAGGGAGAGCGGGATTATAGATCCCCTCGTTAAAGTAAACAACCAAGGACTGGGGAAGGTAGCGCCCCCCCCCCAACTGCCCCAAGACCCAAAGGGAGGGTGCAAGAGGCCGAGAAGAAAAGGCAGCTCGGGAAAACCTGAAGAAGAGACAGTCGCCTAGGAGACTGGTTGGGGGAGGTGGAGGACGAGTATCCGGAACAAGTCACCCCAACTAGGCGAGAGGTGGCAGATGACTGCTGATCTGACATCAGCGTTTTCCCTTCTCAGTTCGCGTTTTAGAATGCGGAACCCGGGAGATCCCGCAGCACAGAGAAGAGAAAGCGGTGTCGAAGAGGGGAGGCGGCTCCAGCTGCGCCTGCTTCTCCCTCTGAAGGTAAAAATGATCGGAACTCAGGAACCAGAGACTCTCACCGGACACGAGGAAGATCCGGACTCGTAGCACGCCGGGGGCTCGACTCGCCCTTCTGTCAGCTGCGCGGTGCCGCCGCCGCCAAGATTCAAGCTGTTACTGCCGCCTCCGCCATGTTCCTGGGGTGTCGCGCATGCCCGACAATGGCCCTGGGGGCTTCCTGCGCCTTCGTGTCTTGTCTTCGCGGCCCCCTGACGAGGGGGCGGAGGGGACTGGTGACAAGTCATTGCTGCCGCAGTTGCTGCTATGCTAGTGGCTCGCGAAAGCGAGTTGGGGACTGTCCTCGAGCACGCCACACCACTCGTCGTGCACTTGCTGTTTATACCGCTGCAATATCCTTCAGGTGGCTGCTGCCGATGCCCCACTGTAGTTGTCCCGAAACAATATAAACATAGGCTTTCTCTGAATAAAATCTTGAATTGACAGATAATATTGGGTATTTCTGTAGTATTGTGTTTTGCAAGTTAGAAAAATGAACGGTGCAAAAATGAAACAATGTGCAAATCGCATTTTTAACCTGTCTGAAATAAATAAGCTGTTAAGCATGCGAAAAGAGATTGTCAAAGATCCAGAAACAGGAGGAAAAAAACTGGATGTCAGAATAAACTGGGAATTGCCAGGAAGAGAAACCAAAGCCAAAGAAAGACAAAGTTCTCAGGAAGAGGTTCAACAAAGAATATTAAAGAACTTTTAGAAAAAAGAGTATTACAACACCTGCAATGAGATTAAAAATAAAAAGACAGAGAAAAATAAGAAATTTTCCAAGAGGTCTGAGATAAGAGTTTCTAACTTCAGACTGATATGATGAACAACAATAAAGAACAGATAGTCCTTGACTCATAAACATTTGTTTAGCGACTGTTCAAAAAGTGAAAAAAGTGACATCGGTTTTCACACTTACAACCACTGCAGTATCCCCATGATCATATGATCAAAATTAAGGTGCTTGGCAAATAGCATGTTTATGACAGTTGCACTGTCATGTGATCACCATTTATAACCTTCCCAGTCAGTTTCTGACATTAAGCAAATCTGGGAAACCAAGAATCTGCAAGATTCACTTAACAACTGCAGTGATTCACTTAACAACTATGGCAAAAATATTGTAAAATGAGGCACATGGTTTACCAAGAATGTTTCTTTTTTCAAACTATAGGAATCATGACAACAGACATATCTTTTAAACAATGGCAAAAGGATATTTCTAACTGTGTTACAAGCAAAAAACCAAAAATTAAATAAACCGGTAAGTTGATTTAGGATATTAGAGAGAGAGAGGAGAATTGGCTTTACCTGAGCAGAATTATATTTTGAGGCATGATGTTTGGTTTGATTTGAACTTAAAAAAATAAAAGGCTACTGGAACTGGAAGATCTTGAGCTCAGATTTGGGTGGAACAATTGCTTATGGCTTGAGAAATTAAAAGGGAATGTAGCATTTAAGCATCATTTTGTAAGATATGCCATATTGAGTTTGGAACAGACATAAAGTAAGGTTATTTCATAAATTGCCTTTATAGGTGTCTCTCAAGCCTTTTTTTGTTAGAAAGTAAATGATTGTTAAACAACTATGAATGATATATGTTAATTTGTTGGTTTGTGTTGTAGATTTTAGGCTTAAAATTTGAGAAAAAATGATAAGGGAACATAACTCATTAGTTTACATATTTGCAATTGTCATAAAGATTTAAAAAATTGCAGACTAAAATGGAATTTGAAGAACAATTATGTAGTAATGATGACCATTTTATTGCAAAAGTTTATAAAACGTTGAAGTTTAATTTGAAGATGAATTTGTAAAAGATTGTATTGTCAAATAAGCTAAAATATTGATTATATTATACCTTGATGAACGTATCTTTTCTTTTATGTACACTGAGAGCATATGCACCAAGACAAATTCCTTGTGTGTCCAATCACACTTGGCCAATAAAAAATTCTATTCTATTCTAATATTATGTAACAGTACTTTTTTCCACCTTTGGTGGACATGTAAGGCTAAGAAATTTTGGAAAGAAACACTAATGTTGGTTCAGAATTTTTTGAAAACGAACCAATCTTGAAAACTGGTTTTTCTTTACGAAAGCAGATAAATGGTGAAAAAATATGAGACTTTGTTTTTATATATGATAATGGCAGCAAGGTTGTTATTTGCCCAAAGATGGAAAAGAGAACATATACCCACAATGTAAGACTGGATTGTGAAGAGCTGAAATAGCAAAACTGACACCAAGGATAATTTGTCTACATTTCATGTGGCCTGGAGACTGTTGTTATATTTCTTACAAGATAAAGAGAAGAATCTTTACTTTGACTTTGGGATTTGGAGGTTAGATTAGGTTTGACTAAAGAAATATTGTTTTTTAAAATATTTACACTCGTTAATTTCCTATGTTCCTATGTTTTAGATAAAATTAAGAGAAAAACATTTTTAGTATATTGGGGATTTTAGTATGTTGATAGTATTTTAAGATATTTTATAAATTAGAGTTATTTGTTTAAAATTAGAGAGGTCTTTATATTATCTCTGTTGAAGTCCAAGGACATTATTGTTACAGCTATATTTGTATAATTTTTGTCACTTTTGTTATTCTCCTTCCCTTTTTCCTTTATTTTAATTTGCATTTTAATGTTTGATGTTAAAAAATTATGTATTAAAATTGTGTATTAAAATGTGCACTAAAAGTAGATCGTATTAAATATTATTGAAATATATTTCATTGACATTGGAAAGGTTTCTCTTGGACAAGTTGTTGCAAAAGACAAGGGGTGGGTAAAAACCAAGGAATTCCAACAAATTTTATTTTTTATTTTTTGCTTGCCTATCTTCCTCATAGAGTTAATCTGGGGGATTCACAATCCTGAGAAACATTTTCAAATGTATAAAGTAACAAGATAATCCATGACCTGTTGGCTCATCATTTCAGAGATATTTCCTTACCCAAACAGAGAAACACAGACCAGAAGCAGCCAAAAAAACCATTGGGAATGGGAGCGACCTTGAACTTTCTGATGAGTTTTACATTGTTTCCTTGTGGGAAGCTGGCAATGAGCATTAGGAACCTTCCTTCCTTCCCACCTCCTCTCCCCTTTTTCTTCCCTCCTTCCCTCCCTTTCTCTTCCCTTCTGTTCCTTCTTTCTTCCTCTTTCCTGCCTTCCCCCTTCCTCTCCCTCTTCCTTCCTTCCCTCTTTCTTCCTCCATTCCTTCCTTCTATTCCTCCC
This sequence comes from Ahaetulla prasina, assembly GCF_028640845.1. Taxonomy (NCBI): domain Eukaryota; kingdom Metazoa; phylum Chordata; class Lepidosauria; order Squamata; family Colubridae; genus Ahaetulla; species Ahaetulla prasina. The sequence continues at coordinate 82,513,046 of NC_080543.1, read as the reverse complement.
TCCCCTGTTCCTTGCTTCCTTCTCTCGCTTCCTGTCTCCCTCCCCTCCCCTCCATCTCTTTTTTATTTTTATTTATTTATTTGTCAATCATATATAACAGGTAAAAGTATAAACATAATTTGGATACATGAAAAGAGTAAGTTAAAAGATGAATATTAGGACAGGGATGGTAGGCACGCGGGTGCACTTATGCGCACCTCTTACAGACCTCTTAGGAATGGGTTGAGGTCAACAGTAGACAGTTTAAGCTTAAAGTTTTGGGGGTTTGGGGAGGAAACTACAGAGTCAGGTAGTGCATTCCAGGCATTGACCACTCTGTTACTGAAGTCATATTTTTTGCAATCAAATTTGGAGTAGTTTACCTTGAGTTTGTATCTATTATTTGCTTGTGTATTGTTGTGGTTGAAGCTGAAGTAGTCATTGACAGGTAGGACATTGTGGTAGATAATTTTATGTACTATGCTTAGGTCAGATTGAAGTCTGTGTAGTTCAAAGTTGTCTAAGCCCAAAATTTGGAGTCTGGTGGCATAAGGTATTTTATTGCGAGCAGAGGAGTGGAGGATTCTTCCTGTGAAATATCTCTGGACTCTTTCGATTGTATTTACATCCGATAGGCAGTGTGGGTTCCAGACAGTTGAGCTGTATTCGAGAATTGGTCTAACAAATGTTTTGTATGCTCTAGTTAGTAATGTAATATTACCGGAGAAGAAGCTATGCAAAATTAGGTTTATAACTCTTAATGCCTTTTTGGCGATGTTGATACTGTGGGCTTTGACACTTAGATCATTAGATATGAGTACTCCAAGGTCCCTGACAGAGTGAGGGTCATCTAATTTGTATTTTATGTTTTGATTTTTTTTGCTAATGTGCAAGACAGAGCATTTGTTTGTTGAGATTTGAAGTTGCCACTTGTTAAACCAATCTGACACATAGTCAAGGTCTTTTTGAAGGGTAGTTGCATTGTCTTTCTATCCATCTTCACTCTTCCTCCCTCACTCTTTCCCTCCTTTGCTCCCTCTTCCTTCATTCCTGTCCCCCTCCTTCCTGTCTTCCTCTCTCCCTTGCTTTTCCTTCCCAATAGACAAGGCAGTGGCTTTCTTTCTCTTACTCTTCTCTTCCTCCTGCTTCCTTTCCTTCTCTCTTTTTCCCTTCCTTTTTTCCTCCCCTTCCTTCCTCACTTCTTTCCTCCTTCTCTCATTTCTCCCTATTCATTCCTTCATTCCCTCCATGTTCCTTCCTCCTTTTCCTCCTTCCTCCTCTTCCCAGCATGCAGGTGTGGCTGTTGCCATGTGGGTGACGAGAAATGGAATGTGAGCACAGAAGGGGTGAACCATTTCTTCATTGTTGTTCTCCCTGCAAACTTCCCACAAGCAAGGAATTTGCTTGTGAGAAGATGGCAAGGGGCATTGGTGCATCGGCATTCACATCAGGACCTTCTGGGTTCCCCATCAATTTATGGGAAGCTGTCAGAGAACCTTAAAAATGAAAATCACATCACTGTGGCTGACTGCAGCAATGCACTGGTGGTGCTGAAGCAACAAAAAAAAACCCCGAAACCCTCAAATTTCATTCCCTCAGGAGTAATGGATCTGGCATTCTACAAGTTAGCTCATTTAAGGTACCTTTCTTGACGAAGTTTTGCCCTATATGCAATGTTTCATCCAATTGAAGGCTATGAGACTTTTATTAGTATATAAATAGTAACAGATGTTGCTATGCTCTCACTGTATTAAAAGAATCAAGAAAGTTCAGGGAATATATGCAGTGGTGGGATTCAAGTAATTTAACAACCGGTTCTCTGCCCTAATGATTTATTCCAACAACCAGTTTGCCAAACTGCTCAGAAAGTTAACAACCGGTTCTCCCGAAGTGGTGCGAACTGGCTGAATCTGAATATATAATCACTGAATATATGAAATGTTAAATGTAATTTTTTTTATTTATTTATTTTGTCACAACATTATATACAAGCACATATATTGAAAGGAAACAATAGGACAGGAACAGTAGGCACTTTTGTGCACTTATGCATACCTCTTAATTGTAATGATAGAAAAATTTACAACTTCTTGTCAAGTGCTTTGCAATCATGTGATCTCCTTTTTCAATCTTCTCTGCCAGTTTTCCCCAAATGTCACTGGCAGGTAAAGTTACAAGCAGAGGACATACTGGGTTTGAGATTTTTTCCCCAGTACACCAAAGAAATTTCTCCTCCCCTTTGTCAGGGCGGAGAATCCTCCCACAACCTGGAGGAACAGACCACAAATCCAGTGAAAACTCTAGCTAACACTATTCCGAATGGGGGGTTTATTAGAATTTTAGTGAACACCATTGTTTTCATCCCTCCAGAGGGAAAAGGGCTAGCAAATGTCAGAGTTCTGAGTCTTCCAGAACAATGGCATTGACTAGCGATTTTACCAGATTTGAGGTCCACTACACCAAAGGATTTCCCTTTTATGTTGTTAGCTAAAATTTGTTCTACACCTTACATTTCTTCAATAACATCTTTTGTACATAGTCTGTCCTTGGAAGCAGACATCACTGGAGATTTTAAAGAAGAGATTGGACAGCCACTTGTTTGAAATGGTATAGGAAGGTTGGATTAGAAGACCTCTAAGTCCTTTCCAGCTCTGTTCTATTCAAACATCGTTACTGATATTTTTTATATAGTGGCTACAATTTTCTGATTCAATTCTTCAAAAATCTTCTCAGTATTTTCATTGTTTGCAACATTTAGCAAGGTTCTAAATCTTTCCTCTACCTAAAATCTTTGTCTCTAAAATCTTTTTTTTAAATCATCAAATTTCTTTGTTTTGTCCAGCAAAACCCAAAATAGAATCTATTTCCCATGAGAAGTTGTTTACTTTTTTAAATTAATTCAAAATTACTGTACAACTTTAAATATTCCCATTCCCTTAGCCTATTTATAGCTTTCTAAGATTAAATTTTTATTTAGTATTTTGCTGTTTATTTTTAGATACTTTAAATTCTTAAGCTCATGATTAACATTTGTTTTTTCATTTAGAATTGAAGGCAGAGTCACCTAGCATTTTCAGACTGATTGGTCTGAAGGTCTTTAGTGGCTTAGAAATAGTTATGATCAATTTCCAAAGTGATTAGAAAGTGATATTTGCAAACCTAGTATCTTTTAAAAGTATCTGCTATGGTTATGAGGACAATGGCTAATCCTGTCATCTTTTGATTCTCAAACTCACAGAAAACTACTGTCCCGCAATCTCATGAGGAACAGCTGTCTGGAGCACATGTAGGTGATCTCCCACCTTCTCCTTATTCAGAGATGTTTCAAGGAATCAGAAAATATGACTTTTCTGTCATACAACAGAGTGGTCAAAGTGGTCAAAGCCTGGAATGCACTACCTGACTCTGTAGTTTCCTCCCCAAACCCCCAAAATTTTAACCTAAGACTGTCTACTGTTGACCTCACCCCATTCCTAAGAGGTCTGTAAGGGGTGTGCATAAGAGCACTAGCATGCCTACCATCCCTATCCTAATGTTTCCTCTATTTGTATCTATTTTATGTATTCAATTCATGCTTCTACTTATATATATTACCGAATACATTCTTGACAAATAAATAAAATAAAATAAAAATAAATAAATAAGTCATTGGCAATAGGAATAGCACTTAGATATATTACCCCATTGTGCTTTACAGCACTCTCTGAGCAGTTTACAATATCAGCATATTGTCCCCCACAATCTGGGTCCTCATTTTACTGACCTTTGAAGGATAGAAGGCTGAGTCAAAAGTGAGTCCTGATGGGATTGACCTCCAGTCTGTGGGCAAAGTTGTCCTGCAATACTGCATTTTCATCGCTGCGCTACTAAGGTTCATTAGTTCCTTGGTCTGTGTCATAGTTGGCAGCTCCACTTTCTCTTCCTTCAATACAAGTATTTATAACCACAATTGAACCCAAAATTTCTGTTGCTAAGAAAGACATTATTAAGTTAATTTGCCCCATCTTATGACCTTTCTGTTCTGTTTCCCTTCCCCCAATACTCCCAGCAAAGAGTCCGTCAGAGGCCTTCCTTTTTTTTTCCTTTTATTTACATAGATACATGTCCTGGCCACGTCTACCCACGGGCCTGCCAAGTTTCTGGAGATAACGAGGAAATTATAGATAAGGCCAGAATTACTCACGAATATATTCTTCCCTCCATGAATTAGCTTGCGCCAAATTCATTGTTTTGTCCGAGACAAAAAACCAGGAAGTCCCGCCTCCTATTTATAGTCTCTGCAGATGTCACTGCATGACAATTATGACTTGGCTTTGTCCCAACTCTTCCGCTGCTGCGCACGCCGATCAAGCCTTCGTAACCTTGCGTCCCTCCAAAACTGTTCTTGGGGCGTTGCCAAATCAGAAGAAGCCGGGAGAATCAGGCCCTCACCCTCCCTCTGAGTGGGTGCCAGGAGGAGAGGGCTCAAGAGAAGCAGGGCTTGCCAGGTCTTCTCCTCATTTTCTGAATCATCCGAGTCCAGGAGTCTGGGTCCAGGAACCTGGGTCACAACACTATCCTCACCGCAGGGCCCTTCCCCGGGCTGACGATCGGGATGCGGTCGGGCTGGGTTCTGCTCATGGAAGGCCTGCACCAGGTCAGGGGCATGAGCGTCGGAGGCATCTACCCAGGAGAAATCAGTCCCGTATCCCTTCCACGCGATCAAATATTGGAAGCGACCCTTTAGCCAGCGAGTCTCGTGCGCTGTGGACTTCGTATTCCTCAGATCCGTCCTCAGCGACAGTGACGGGTGCTGTTGGGCACCGAAGGGGACTCGGTGTGGCCTCAGGAACCAGAAGGGACCGGTGAAAACGGGTGGATCCGCATGGATCGTGGCAGGGTCAGTCGGTAGGCTACGGGTTGATGACTGCCTCGACAGGAACGGGCCGATGAATCGGTGGTCCAACTTCTTTACCGGGCGGTCGGACGGGAGGTGTTTGGTGGAGAGCCACACCGGTCTCCAACTGCCAGCGGGCGTTGCCGTCGGGAGCGGTCGGCGGACCGTTGTAGTCCTCCTTTGCCCGATTCAGCTGCTGGCGTACCAACTGTTGGACCGCATGCAATTCCGTCAGGAAGGTCTGCGTTCGGGAACAGGAGAGTCCGGTGGTGCCAGAGGAAGAGCGCGGATGGTACCCACATTGGCAAAGCGGGGTCATCTGAGTAGAGGTGTGCTGAGAGTTGTTAAAAGCAAACTCCGCCAGGGACAGGTAGTCGGCCCAGTTGTCCTGTTGCTGGTTGATGAAGCAACGGAGATACTGTTCCAGTATACCGATGACCTTCTCTGTACCCCGTCGGTCTCCGGATGGTGCGATGACGACAGACATACCTGCACCTCAACGCGGCCATCAGGCTCTTCCAGAAGCGGGCTGTGAACTGAACTCCAGCGGTCCGAAACCACCCTGTCCGGTAGACCATGGAGGCGGAAGATGTGCTGCAGAAAGAGGCGGGCGTTTTGCGGCTGTGGGCAGTCAGCGGCATGGGATGAAGTGTGCCATCTTGGTGAGCATGTCCACCACCACCAGCACCGTGGTGAACCCAGAGGGGCGGCAGGTCTGTCAGGAAATCCATAGAGATCGCCCCCAGGGTCTGTCGGGTGTCGGCAAGGGCTGGAGGAGCCGGGAGGGGCCCCGTGGCGGTCTTGGCTTGCCGGCACGGTACGCAGGATGTCACGTAGGCATGTATATCATGCCGCACTGGGCCACCAAAGGTCCGTGTCACCAGGTGGAGGTCTTGAAGAACCCAAAATGTCCTGCTGCAGGGTTGTCGTGGCACTGGGTCATGACGAGGGCTCGGAGTGGTCCTGTGGGCACATATAATCGCCCGAAACTTGAGTAAGTCCTCCTCCAAGGTCCAAGGAGGCGTGGGGCCCACCTCCGCTCTCCTTTGCTGCGACCAGGCGTCCTGGCGCTGCGCCTCGCACCTGGGCCCGCAAGTCCACTGGCTCCGTGCTGCGGCCAAGGCTTCTGCCGGCAGCACCATCCATGGAGGAAGGGGGTCCTTGGCACAGAGGTACTCCGGCTTATGGGACAGGGCATCCGCCCTCCATTTGTGACCGCTGGGTATGTAGGTCACGTGGAAGTTGAACCAGGCAAAAAACAACAACCGGATCTGCCGCTGGTTCAACTTCCGAGCTGTGGTGAGGTGCTCAAGATTCCGATGGTCCGTTTGGATCTCCACCTGATGTCGGGCCCCCTCCAGATGGTGTCACCAAGCCTTGAATGCAGCCTTGATAGCCAGCAACTCCTTTTCCCAGATGGTGTAGTTGCGCTCGGAAGGATTGAGTTTCGGGAGTAGTAAGCGCAGGAAAAAGTGTGCCGCCATTGCCGGAGCCTGTAGCAGCACCGCTCCCAGAGCCACATTGGACGCGTCCGTTTCCACCACAAAAGGCCGGAGCGGGTCGGGATGCCTCAGGACGGGTTCCGTGGCGAAGGCTTTCTTGAGGGCTGTGAATGCTTCTTGCTGCGGGGGGCCCCACCGGAATGCAACCTTCTTCCTGAGGAGCTGGGTAAGTGGAGCTGTCAGTGTGGCGAAGCCCGGGATGAAGGTCCGGTAGTAGTTGGCGAAGCCCAGTAGGCGCTGAACATCCTTCACCCGACGAGGGGCTTCCCAGCTACACAAAGCTTCTACTTTACATGGGTCCATGGCTATGCCCTCGGGCGAGATGATATGCCGAGGAATTCTATGGAAGTCGGAAGAAGGCGCATTTCTCAGTTTCGCATTGAGTTGTTGCTCCATAGCGTTGCAGAACCAGACTGGCGTGTCGAAGGTGGCTTTCCCTGGACCGGGAGTAAATCAGGATGTCGTCAGGTAGATAACCACGAACCGATCCAACATGTCTCGGAACACGTCGTTCATGAAGTGCTGAAAAGCGGCGGAGCATTGGTCAACCCAAATGGCATGACAGTGTATTCGTAGTGTCCGTATCGGTGCGAATGCCGTCTTCCATTTCTCCTTCGTATCCGCACCAGGTTGTAGGCCCCGGAGATCGAGCTTGGTGAAGATCGTGGCCTCCGCAACCTTTCCAGTAGCTCCGGGATGGCGGCGGGGGTAGCGATTCCGCACCGTAATGGCGTTTGTGGCGGTAATCACAGCATAGCGCAAGTCCCTGTCTTCTTCTTCACAAGAGGACCGGGGCCGAGAGAGGGACTTTGAAGGCGGATGAACCCTCGGGCCAGGTTTTTGTCCAGGAAGTCCCTGAGGCGGCCAACTCGGGCTCCGACATGGAATACAGGCGTCCCACAGGCAGTGGTGCGTTGGGCAGAAGGTCCACGGGGCAATTGTAGGGCCGATGCGGGGGTAGTCGGTCCGCCTCCTTCTCGCTGAACACGTCGGTGAAGTCCGTCAGCTCAGGAGGCAAGGTGATGGCAGCGGTGGGGACGTTCTGGCCGGCACAGGTGTGGCGGATGTGGTCGACGCACTGCAGACTCGGGAAAGAGATGGTGTTCGCGACCAGGCCACCTGAGGATCGTGGGTCGAAGCCAGGCCAACCAAGGACCAAGGAAAATGAAGGTCCGCCGTGACATAAAACTGGATCGCCTCCTCATGGTCCCCAATAGCCAGGCGCAAAGGCTGGGTGGCGAATTTAATGGGGCGGACACCAGTTCTCGTCCATCAATTGTCTCTACCCGCATCGGAGGTCCACGGAACCACGGGACCGCAAACTGGGTCACAAAGGCCTGGTCCATAAAGTTTGTTGTGGCCCTGAGTCCACCAGCGCATGCGCCTGGAGCCCGTCCGACTGGTTCCCCAACCATATCCGTGTGTCCAGAATCAGATGCCGAGGGGCCCAGAGTCTACTTCCGCAACGTCCAGTGGGGCTTAATGCGTGCCCGACCTAGGGTTTCCCAGGTCGGGCCTGCTCCGTTCGATTGGTCACGCTGTGATTCGGGGACGGCGTCGTGCCCCACTTCGCTTTCTGGGGCAAGCGGCGAAGTGGCGGGCTCCCCACAGTACAGGCACAATCCCCTTGGCGCCTCGGTTCCGCTCCTGGGCTGTTAGGCGAGGTCTGGCCGCTCCCAACTCCATGGGCTCTTCCGCAGCGGTTACAAAACGTGGGGCGACCCTGGGTGCTGGTGGTGCAGGAAGTGGGGTGCAGATGTCGACGGAGGGTCCCGGGGTGCGACGGGACGGTCGCCCGTTGCAGGCGGGCATCGAGGCGGAGACAAAGGGGCACCAAGTTGTCGAGGTCCGCGCGCCCACGCCGGGCCAGCTCGTCTTGCAATTCCTCTGAGAGTCCCTCCTGGGCAACGTCCACCAGCTGCATCATTCCAGTCAGAGTCCTGGCACAAAAGACGAAATTCGGTGATGTACTCCTGCAGGGGGCGTTTCCCTTGACGGAGTTCCTTAAGGCACCTGGTTGCCGTCAGCATTCGAACGGGGTCCTCATACATGGTGCGTAGGTGCTGCCAAAAACGCTGTTGGTCCGCCAGCAGGGGCTGTCCTGGAGCAAGAGGCGTGGCCCATCGAGCAGCCGAGCGGAAGAAGGTTAATCACGAAGGCCACCTTAGCCCGGTCGTCTGGGAAATCCTCTGGCCTCATAGCCATGTAGAGCTGGCACTGTCCCAAGAAGGTCGGGAACATCTCAGGCTGCCCAGAAAACTTATCCGCACGGTTATCGGGCACTTGCGGCGAGGAGGAGGTGGGAGGATGGGGGCTGCAGGCACATTCCTGGCAGCAAGTTGGCCTGCCAAGTGAGCCACTTGCTGCTGGAGCTGTTGATTAGGCGTGTAGCTGCTCTAACTGCTGCTGTACCTGCTGCTGATCCATCTTTGGTGGAAGATGTTTTAGTCAGGTCTCGGACAAAATGTTCTGTTTCCCTTCCCCCAATACTCCCAGCAAAGAGTCCGTCAGAGGCCTTCCTTTTTTCCTTTTATTTACATAGATACATGTCCTGGCCACGTCTACCCACGGGCCTGCCAAGTTTCTGGAGATAACGAGGAAATTATAGATAAGGCCAGAATTACTCACGAATATATTCTTCCCTCCATGAATTAGCTTGCGCCAAATTCATTGTTTTGTCCGAGACAAAAAACCAGGAAGTCCCGCCTCCTATTTATAGTCTCTGCAGATGTCACTGCATGACAATTATGACTTGGCTTTGTCCCAACTCTTCCGCTGCTGCGCGCGATCAAGCCTTCGTAACCTTGCGTCCCTCCAAAACTGTTCTTGGGGCGTTGCCAAATCAGAAGAAAGCCCGGGAGAATCAGGCCCCGCCGGCCCCTCCCTCTGAGTGGGTGCCAGGGAGGGAGAGGGCTCAAGAGAAGCAGGGCTTGCCAGGTCTTCTCCCTCATTTTCTGAATCATCCGAGTCCAGGAGTCTGGGTCCAGGAACCTGGGTCACAACACTTTCTTGCCATAGTTGTTAAGTTAGTAACAGTTAAGTGAATGGCTTCCCCACTGACTTTGCTTGTCAAATGTTGCAAAAACTGATCACATGACCCGGGACACTAAATATCAACCAGTTGCCAAGTATCTGAATTTTTATCACATGACCATGGGGATGCTGCAGCAGTCATAAGTATGATGTTATCTTTTTCAGTGCTGTTGTAACCGCAAATGACCTGTTATAAGTCAAAGACTATCTGTACACTACAACTCCTGGAACTCTCCTCCACTGTGGGGATACCATTGTTCTTCCATCATTGTGAATGTAATAATGTAGACACCCCAGCATCACTGTGCAAAGTCCTACTTACACCACCATCCTATGTTCTGCAGCCCTGCCATCACCAGCTGACCTTCATTGTCTTTCTACTATTACCTATGAGGTGAAGCTGACCTAACTCTATGCAAGCAGTTGCTAGCCACACCAGGCCTTCTTCTTGACACCATTCTCCAAACAGCATGTGCCATTCTTGTGATGCTTTGGAAAGCCTTCAGAAAGTTTGGAATGATTGCTGAATGAATGGTTGTCAGCTTTGGAAGCCATACTAGGCCGGAAGCTTCCCTGCTGCCACTTTCTTATGTGTGGAAAGTAGGAGGGGGGATTTAGTAGAGGGGGCCCATTAGACACAATAACATTCTTCCTGCGGGTCAAGGTCAGGCCGGTCCTGCAGCTGGAGTAGGAGTGGTCGGAGTGATGTATCGAGATGGGATGGTTGGCGACTGGAGCATGTGATTGGCAGAGGAATTAGGGATTGGGTTTGAAGTTTTGTTTATTGAGGGAAAACCCGGATCTCTTCAGATTCGGATTTTCCCAGATGTGCCAGTTTATCTATCCTAGTAAAAGAACTTCGAAAGATGCCTGCTTTGGAGTTTTTACTTGGGGAGGGGTTTTTCTGGAATGTTGACATTAATCCAAATCTCCCTTAAAACGTAGTGGCACCCCCCCCCAAAAGGGGGCCGTCAGAGGTGCTGGGCCCCAGCGTCCACCAAACCTCTTGGGTGGTGCAAAGACTCAGATGGAGGAGAGAGAAGACATCACAGAGGAGTCAGTGGGGACGGATACTCAAGGATTTATCGACACCCGGTTCTCTCCCTCGGAGGAAGTGGTGTATGCCATTGAGACTGCAGAGGCAGCCCAAAGGCTGGGCACTCGGCCCAAGGAATCGGATTCCTGGAAAAGTTGCCAGTCTGATCCAACTCCTGAAAGGGGACCAGAGGTGAGATCGCTGGGATATCATGCTGGTCCCAGCCCAACGAAGTCACCCCCTCCCGCTTTTCAGCCAGAGTGGGGACAGCTATGGGATCCAGAGATTCCCAGGAATGGAGCCTGCCGCTTCCATCGTGAAGTCGATCTTTGACTGGGCTCCCTGAGAGTTTTGAACACATGAAAGTGGGAAGCTATGCATACCCCTCCCAGCCTCCTAAGCTGAGATGGAGCTTAGCACAGCCTATGTTCACTTTCCCCCCTGCAGGAGGGGGGGGGATTAGCGGGGCTCAGGCCTGTTCCAACATGGCCAGGGGCAAACCGATCAGCTTCCAGGCACAACAGGGAGGTTACGCAACTGGGAGACATCAAACGCAGCTGGCATGGGGAATGTAACATGCCCCTGCGGAGCCCCCTCACCTGCCGGCCTTTGTGCTATCTCCTGCAGCATCCATCCCCCCAGGCTGGGAATTCTACCCCAGCCAGGGGTGGGTCGAGTGCCAGTGGTATCCAGCCTCATCTGCTCCAATTTTCTAGGGATCCCCCTGGCCTCAGTATGGCCCAATGATCCCAGCAATGCAGGGTGGCCTAATCCAGCAGCCAGCTGGAGTTCCACCCCCCTTTCCAGCCCAGCGAGCCGTTCCGTCATCACTGGCCCCTCCCCCTCAGCAGGGGGCCTCCCAGCAATCCACAGCAGCTTTGCCACAAGTTCCACCTCAACTGCCTGCCACCAAGCTCCGTCCCCCTGCGCAACCAGCCCCACCCTGCTTCAGAGCAACATTTGATGGCACACCTGCCAAACTGGCTTACTTCCCTCAGCAGGGTGTGGGCTCATATAGATCAGTATGGAGATCAATATGAATCGGAGTGGGACTTGATATCAGCGATTTCTGATGGGATGAATGAAGGAGAGGCTTCTGAATGAATAGCCCAGCTGCACAATGAAGGCGTTGCAGAGTTGAATGACACCGGAGTGGGGGTTGTTGCACTGCTCCGGGCGAGATTTGAAGACCCGGACCGTATCAACGACAGTGAAGCCACCATTAAAGTTATGAAGCAAGGTAATCGACCCTTAAAAGACTTTGTGTGGGACTTTAGGTGGGTTGGAAGGAACCTGGGGCATTGGCCAGACTGCATACTCCTGCACTATTTCAAAGAAGCCATTAATCTAGAAGTCAGAAAAGCCTGTGGAATCTGGGGGGTGCCTGACGGCTACATGACTGGTACACCATGTTCATAGCTCTGGACAGAGAAATTCACCCCCACCGCCAAACCCCAGCTGAAAAGCCTCCTCGGAAAGTTTTAGCCAGACGGCTCCTCTCAAGGCCTGCGGAAGTCTCCCCCCCTCAACCAGCAGGATTAAATGCTATAGATGTGGGCAATTGGGACATCAAGCTTCTGAGTGTCTGGCCCTTGCTCCAGTTCCACAACAGCATCCAGCCACGGCTACCCGAGGGAAAAAGGCTCCAAGGAAGGGCCCAGACACCAGTCGATTTGCCAGACAAGTCATAGAGGTTCCCCTCCCCACTGAAGAGAACGAGGATCCTCCATCTGATGAGACCCCTCCCGACAAGCCTAACAGAGAAGGTGACCCATTCCCCCCTTTTCTATCAAAGTGAAGCTAGTGGTGCCAGAGATGGGGGAGCAAAAAGAATTACCAGCCATAATAGATACAGGCTGTACCAGATGTCTAATTGGGATTCCAATTGTGAAACAATTGGGATCAAACAAGAGCCTTAAAGCACCCAATTAAATTTCACCAGGTGGATGAGACGTTAATTGAGGGGGTCCCAGCCACCCAGATTACAGAACCGTTTGGGCTAGAAATTGGGAGACATCATGAATTTATACGATTTATAGTAATTCCAAAGATATCAGAATCTATCATACTAAGTCTGGCTTGACTGGACAAATGGGCCCCCACCATTAAGTGGAAAATAGGTACCAGAAAATCATATTGGATATCGACCCCTTGCCCCCAGTCTCTCCTCCTGAAGAACAGCCCACCCATGAAGGTCAGCAGGCAGAAACAGCAGCCACTGGATCAGACAGAACTCCAGGCGAACTCCAAATTCCTAAAGCATATACAGACTTGGCAGAAGCATTTAGTGAGGAGGAATGTAACATCCTCCCCCCTCATGGCCCACAGACTGTGCCATCGAGTTACAGCCGGGAGCCAAGTTACCAAAACCCAGGATGTATTCCATGACGTCTGCTGAAATGACTGAATTGAGGAGGTACATCGACACCAAACTAGCCAGAGGGTTCATCGAGCCTGTGAAATCCAGGGGACGCGCCTCCACATTGTTTAAAGAGAAGAAAGATGGGACTCTAAGATTATGTGTTGATTTTCAGAACATTAATGGCGTTTCCATACAAAACACCGACTGCCTACCACTAATGAAGGATTTGCTGAACCCCCTGGCAAAAGGCAAGATTTTCACTAAGCTAGATCTAAGGGAAGCCTACTACCTGCATACGGGAGGGTCTGCATACGGGAGGGAGACAAATGGAAAACTGCTTTTAACTGCCCCCTGGGCAGTTTCCAATTCTGGGTCATGCCGTTTGGACTCCAAGGGGCCCCAGCAGTCTTCATGCAGCTGATCAATGAAATTCTGCATAACCACCTATATAAGAGGGTTCTTGTCTACTTGAACGATATTCTTATATTCAGCAAAAATATGGAAGACCATATCAAGTTAGTCAGGCAAGTGCTGAAAAAACTTCTAGCAGCCAATCTTTACGCAAAGCTGTCAAAATGCGAGTTCCATAAGGAGTCCTTGGACTACCTGGGCTACAGGGTGTTGAACTAAGGAATTGAAATGGACTCAGGGAAGGTGAAGGTGGTGCTAGACTGGCAACCCCCACGAACACGTAAGCAGCTTCAAAGTTTCCTGGTGTTGCAATTTAGCCATATGGACTCTGTTTGAGAGATTGCTTACATGCAGATCAGCATGGGTAACCTCGGCTGATTGAATCATGTACAAAAGAAGTAGGCAGAAACTTGTTCGGTGTAAATCACATCAAGGCTGCAGGATGTTTACCTCTAACGATGGTGTGAAATGCATCAACAGTTTTGTGATTAACCACAGGACATCCCTCTTCCTTCCTCTGATAAGATTCCTCTCACAAAGTTCTTAGAAGTTCCTCCCACACACAATTATGTGAGATCAATTAGCGTGTAGGGTCAGGATGTCACAGGATGTATTGCTACGTTTGCTACGTGATTGCTGTACAAGTCTTTGTCTTTAATGTAAGCAAGTCTTTGTCTTTGATGTAAATGCCTTCTGATAAGAATCCCAATAAAAGTGGGCTCAAGCTCTGTTCTGAGCACTCTCATCCCGAGGAAAACCATGTGTTTGACTCTTGCTTCATGAGAGACCGCCACATCCTGGGGTTTGCAAATTTTTACAGGCAATTCATCCCTTCCTTCACTGAGGTTGCTCTCCCCTTGACGGAATTGCTAAAAACCAGTCCATCACCCAGCAAGCCAAAACCTAGCCAACCCTTAGCTTGGACAATGGACTGTCAAAAATCCTTTGAGCAACTAAAGTGCCTATTCACAATGGAACAGATCCTCCAGCACCCAGACCCAAACAAACCATTTGTGGTCCAGGCTGATGCTAGTGATGTGGCGGTGGCAGCTGTTCTAATGCAAAAGAATGCCCAAAACAAACTAATGTCGTGTGCTTATGTATTGAAAAAATTAACGGACACAGAGCACAAATTGGTGGTATGGGAAAAAGAGGCTTTTGTGGTGTGGTGGGCTGTCCTATCCTGGAGACACTTCCTAGAGGGGGTGAAGGAACCTTTCGAAATGTAGATGGACCAAAAAAACCTCGAGGCCAAAGACCCCTCGGAAGCTTTCCCCCAAGCAAGTTCGATGGGCTCAGTATTTCAAACGTTTTAACTTCAACCTCAAGTACATCCCAGGGGGGAAAAACCTACTAGCTGACGCCTTATCAAGAAAGCCCCAGTTTGACAGCCAATGGGAAGAGGTAGTTCACGCCATGATCTCTGAAACCCAACCAGCGGCCCAGGCTCGCACTCGAATGCAACCCCGCTGTGGTTCTGATCTCCCTGGAGACAAGTTGACAGCAGAGCTAAAGTCAGCACTCTCAGCTGATGTCTGGTTCAAGGAGAACCTAACAAACCTGACCCTAAGAGAGGGATTAGCTTGGAAGGGGAGTAAGATTTATGTGCCCAGCAGTATGCAACTCACAGTGCTACAGCGGAGTCATGATTGCTGACTAGGGGACCACTTTGGGTTTTTAAAAACCCTCCATTTAGCTAGAAGACAATTCTGATGGTCAAGAATGAAAGCCGATATAGAGGACTATGTTAAAAGCTGTGCCACCTGCGCCACCATGAAGTCCAGACCAGGGAAGCCCCTGGGGCTTCTCCAGACTGTGGCTGAACCCACAAAGCCCTGGGATTGCTATGGACTTCATAGTTGAGCTCCCTGACAGTGGAGGGAACAGGGTGATTTGGACAGTCGTTGATTAATTTTCCAAACAAGCACATTTCACTGCCTGCAGCGGGCTACCCTCGGTCAAGAAGCTGGCAAAACAGTTTGTGAAGCATATCTACTTATATGCTCCACAGAGAAAATATCAGATTGCGGGGTCCAGTTTACTGCTAAGTTCTGGAAGGAGTTCCTGCGGTCCATTGGGTCATCCCATGGGCTTAACTCAACTTTCCGTCCGTCAACTAACGGAGCCACTGAAAAATTGAATGCCACGGTGGAACAATACATTAGATCAGGGGTAGTCAACCTTTTTATACCAACTGCCCACATTTGTATCTCTGTTAGTAGTAAAATTTTCTAACCGCCCACCGGTTCCACAGTAATGCGCCGTGTATCATCGTCTCCGCATGTCTCTCGCGTATCATGGATTGGATTTGGGAGTGGTGGCTACCAGCTCTGCTTGTCTGTTACAGCTGGGTGGTGTGGGGGGAGATGCGCAAGCTATTCTGGGACAAGGCTCTTTTGTTTGCGGTCGCATTATAGCACCATTTAGTTTCACTTACGTAACATGAACTAAACTTATGCGCAGACGATACAAATAGTATATTTTCAGAAATATAAATTGTCATGGGGAATTTTATGAAAACCTAATGAAAATGTTTTTAAATAATGCTATGAATTTTTTTTTTAAAAAGTCAATTAAATTAAAAAAAAAGGAAAGTGCTTCAGTATCGGACAAAACCCCTACCACCCACCATGAAAGCTGGAATGCCCACTAGTGGGCGGTAGGGACCAGGTTGACTACCACTGCATTAGATGTTATGTAAATTGCCAACAAGAAAACTGAGCGGAGTTACCATTTGCAGAAGTGGCTTATAATAATGCAGTACACAGTAGCACTGGGTTGACTCCCTTTCAAATAACTACGGACATGGATTTTGTACTGATGTGTGAGCTGCCTAGAGAGCCACCCAGTTCCATATCCCTTACAAAATGGATGAACTCATTAAAAAAGGATCGGGAGAAAACTAAGAAGGCTTTGGCTAAGTCGGCGGAGAAATATAGATCCCAGGCCGACAAGCACCGGTCTCTCCAATCATCTTGTCGTGTCCCACTCCTCCGCTGACGGCTGGGTCCGGGAAATCCGAATCAGGCTTGCCTCTGCAGCTCTGCCCAAAGTCCTAGCAAAGTCCTCAGAGCAGGCAGGAGACCAGTAAGTGACTTCAGCAAGATAAGTTTGACTTTTTGCCTGACTCAGAGACTGCCAGAAAGTAGCTCCTTTATATAGGCCATGGGGTGTGGCACCATGACTCAGCACTCATTAAGGCCTGCCTCCCTTCCTCTGTAGCCTCCGCCTCTCCAATCTTCTGATGCGAGGTCACACCAATCAGCTGTTCTTGGGAGTAAACCCTCCTCAGGCTCACCTGCTGTGGAGGAGGGAGGGTCTAGCTGCTCCGTTTGCCTGGGCATGGAGTCAGGGCTGGGGCAGGAGATTCTCCTTCTGCAGTTTGTGTGGGCATGGAGCCAGGACTGGGACCGGGAGGCATACATTCCTCAGTGTGCGGGGAGCAGGTAAGAAGGCCCGGCTGCTCTGAGGCGGGCAAGACACAACACTATCCCGCACCGCAGGGCCCTTCCCGCAGGGCTGACGATCGGGATGCGGTCGGGCTGGGTTCTGCTCGTGGAAGGCCCGCTCCAGGTCCGGGCGTGGGCGTCAGGCGTTGACCCAGGTGAACTCGGTCCCGTACCCTTGCCACGCAACCAGGTATTGGGCGCGCCTTCAGCCAGCGGGAGTCGCGTATGCTGTGCACCTCGTACTCCTCCGCCCGTCCTCGTCGACAGCGACGGGTGGCGCCCGGGCGCCCGAAGAGGCAGGCGGGCCTCAGGGACCAGCAAGGACCGATGGAAGGCGGGATGGATCCGCATGGAGCAGCGGCAGGGTCAATCGGTAGGCCACGGATTGATGACCGCCTCGGCGAGACGGACCGATGAACGGTGGTCCAGTTTCTTCGCGGCGGTCGGACGGGAGATGCTGTGGAGAGCCACCGCGGTCTCCGACCACCAGTGGGGTGTTGCCCGTCGGGAGCGGAGTTACCATTTGCAGAAGTGGCTTATAATAATGCAGTACACAGTAGCACTGGGTTGACTCCCTTTCAAATAACTACGGACATGGATTTTGTACTGATGTGTGAGCTGCCTAGAGAGCCACCCAGTTCCATATCCCTTACAAAATGGATGAACTCATTAAAAAAGGATCGGGAGAAAACTAAGAAGGCTTTGGCTAAGTCGGCGGAGAAATATAGATCCCAGGCCGACAAGCACCGGTCTCTCCAATCATCTTTCCAAGTAGGAGATAGAGTATATTTGTCAACCAAATTCTTAAGATTGATATTACCTAGCAGGAAGTTTGGACCCAAGTTCATAGGTCCCTTTCCTATAGTGAAGGTGATTAACTCAGTGACTGTCCAACTTAGCCTCCCTCGAATATTAGGGAAAGTTCACCCAGTGTTTCATAGTAGCTTATTGAAATCAGCAAGGTTTAAGGCCCTTACCAGCTGCTCCCCTAGTCCAAGGAGAGACTCATTATAAAGTTAAGAAGATCCTTGACTCTAGGCTATACAGGGGTCATTTACAATATTTGGTCCACTGGAAGGGGTACCCGTTGTCTGATGCTATGTGGGTGAAAAGTTGGAATGTGGATGCTGATACGTTAGTAAAAGAATTTCATAATAAATTCCCTGACAAACCTAAGGGTCCTCCTGAAGGGGGGAAGAGGGGGTTAGGAGAGGGTGTACTGGGAGTTAACCCCATCTTTTGCATTTTGTCTATCTTCTTTTTCAAGGTGTGTTTTCTACCTAAGATGGCGCCGACGAAGGCTGCCTCGGTGAAATGCTGTCTAATTGTTTCTTTATTTCTAATTGTTCTCTGTGACTCACTACGGATTTCCTACTCACGAGTCCATCTGCTAAAAATTAAGGAACATTTCTTTAAGGAGCAGCTTTCTTTAATCTCACCCCCGCCTGTCTTTACAAACACGGAGGAGATTCTAACACAGGAGGAGGCAATTCCCACGGAGCCATGGATTACTAAAACCAAAACGGAAGCGAAGGAAAAGAGGTAAAGCGATCTGGGATCTTAAACAGATTAAGAAGTCGCATTAAAACTCCTCTGCCTTCAATTTTCCTAACAAATATCGCTCACTTGCAAATAAGATGGATGAAATACTCCTCTTAAACAAATACTATTCTGATTTTTAGCAATTCAACAGTCCTATGCTTCTCTGAAACCTGGTTAAATGAATCAATTGAAAATAGCAGCCTGAACATTCCAGGATTTCAAATTGAACGGTCAGACAGGATTCCAGAAACATCTGGTAAAAAGAAAGGAGGAGGCTTATGCCTATAAATTCAACCTGGTGTCAAGATTTTAACATAATTTACAAATTCTGTGACAACAATTTAGAGACTCTAATTATCAACTGCAAACCTTACTATTCGCCTCGTGAATTTTCCTCATTTCTTCTAATTGCTGTTTATGTCCCACCACAAGCCTGTGTAAACGAGGCATTACGAACTCTAGCTGACCAAATCATGGAGGCTGAAGCCAAACACCCTGATTCACTGGCCATTGTTTTGGGAGATCTAAACAAGGCAAACTTAAGGAAAGAACTACCAAAATACTTTCAGCATGTCAATTGTCCCACCAGAGGCAAGAATACTCTAGACCACTGCTACACAACACTAAAAGATGCCTATCGGTCTTTACCACGTGCAGCTGTAGGACACTCTGATCATTGCATGATTCACCTTGTACCTGCTTACAGGCAAAGACTTAAAGCCATAAAACCAATAATTAAATCAGTGAAAACCTGGACGGAGGAATCAGAATTAAAGCTACAGGCATGTTTTGACTGCACTGATTGGAATATTTTAAAGATACCTCTGCAGACCTGGATGAACTCACAGATACTGTAACATCATATGTCAGCTTCTGTGAAGACCTATGTACCTGTACCTACAAGGAACTTGCGAATACACAGTAATAACAAACCTTGGTTTACACCTAAACTTAAGCAGCTGACATTCCAAAGAGGAAGCCTACAGAAAAGGTGATAAAATGCTGTACAATCAGGCCAGAAATGCTAACAAGGAGATAAGAGCAGCAAAAGAAGCTACTCTGAAAAGCTAAAGAATCAATTTTCAGCAAATGAACCAGCAAACATGTGGAAAACTCTTAAAAATATCACCGCTATGGCAAACCTCCTTCCCAGGCTGAAGGTAATCAACAACTGGCAGATGACCTGAATGAGTTTTACTGCAGGTTTGAAAGGAAACTACAGCCACCTATCTCCACAACCCCATCTCAGACACACCAACAACAGCCAAGCCTCCTACAACTGACCCCATTTCATTGGGTTCACAACCCTAGTGATCACAGAAAAGGAAGTGCAGGACCTATTTCACAGACAAAAGCCAGGAAAAGCTCCAGGCCCAGACAAGATAACTCCTTCTTGCTTAAAAGTCTGTGCTGACCAATTGGCCCCATCTTCACCCATATTTTCAATAAATCACTACCATCATCCCATCAAGGAACTGAATGACTACAGACCAGTTGCTTTAACATCTGTAGTCATGAAAACCTTTGAAAGGCTAGTGCTTCCTACCTGAAAACCATCACGGATCCGCTGTTAGACCCCTTGCAATTTGCATACCGAGCAAATAGATCAACAGATGATGCTGTTAATATGGCTCTGCACTACATCCTACAACTTCTTGAGTCTCCAAAGACCTAAGCAAGGGTCCTTTTTGGAGACTTTAGTTCAGCATTCCATACCATCATTCCAGACCATCTTCTAACTAAGCTAAACCAACTACAAGTACAGGTACAGACTTGTTAGTGGAACACAAGCTTCCTAACAAACAGGAAGCAGCAGGTGAAGCTAAGATCACATCAAATACCTGTACACTAGCACAGGCCCCCAAGGCTGTGTGCTCCCCCCCCTTCTCTTCTCTCTGTATACCAATGACTGCATCTCCAATGATCCATCAGTTAAGCTACTGAAGTTCGCAGATGACACAACAGTGATTGGTCTCATTCGAGACAATGACGAATCCGATATAGACGAGAGGTCGAACGACTAGCCTTGTGGTGCAACCAAAACAATCTGGAACTGAACACACTCAAAACCGTAGAAATGGTGGTAGACTTTAGGAAAACCCTTCCATACTTCCACCTCTCACAATACTTGACAACACAGTATCAACAGTAGAAACCTTCAAATTTCTGGGTTCTATCATATCGCAAGATCTCAAATGGACAGCTAACATCAAAACATCATTAAAAGGACAACAAAGAATGTTCTTTCTGCCAACTCAGTAAGCTCAAACTGCCCAAGGAGCTGCTGATCCAATTCTACAGAGGAATTATTGAGTCTGTCATTTGCACCTCTATAACTGTCTGGTTCGGTTCTGCAACCCAACAAGAAAACACAGACTTCAGAGGATAATTAGAACTGCAGAAAAATAATTGCTACCAACTTGCCTTCCATTGAGGACCTGTATACTGTACCGAATCAAGAAGAGGCCGTGAAAATATTTGCAGATCCTCGCATCCTGGACATAAACTGTTTCAACTCCTACCCTCAAAACGACGCTTATAGAGCACTGCACACCAGAACAACTAGACACAAGAACAGTTTTTCCAAGGCCATCACTCTGCTAAACAAATAATTCCCTCAACACTGTCAGACTATTTACTGAATCTGCACTACTATTAATCGTTCATAGTTCCCATCACCAATCTCTTTCCACTTATGACTGTATGACTATAACTTGTTGCTGGCAATCCTTATGATTTATATTGATATATTGATCATCAATTGTGTTGTAAATGTTGTACCTTGATGAACGATTTTCTTTTTATGTACACTGAGAGCATATGCACCAAGACAAATTCCTTGTGTGTCCAATCACACTTGGCCAATAAAAATTCTATTCTATTCTGCTATTTAGTAGAGACCCATTAGACAGAATAACATTCTTCCTGCCAGTCAAGGTCAGGCTCGACTCGTGGTTTCGCTTTCCCGAGGAGGACGCCTGGAATGGCGTCCGAACTGAGATTCTGTAAAAGCTGGTGAAACAGCGGAGAACGGGCTGTTAGCCAGCTTCAAAGCTTTTCTCTGGGTGAAAGAGATTAGTCAGAGCGGCTGGAGAGCAGAAGATTGCCCCAGGGCTCTGCTTTTATGCAGAGTCTCGAGGGCTGCCTGCATAACCCAGCCTCACTCCAGACTCGGCTCGATCCTGTTAATTAAGCAGGACAAGAGGAAAACGCCCACCTCTGCTCAATTGATTCCGTTTTGAATAACTTAAAGCAGACGGGACAAATACAAGTGATCGATTACTGGGGAAGCAAGAGAGCACATCGTTCATAAAATGTTGGAAGACGGCGGGGCGTTAGTCAGCCGAGCGGCATGACCGTGTACTCGTAGTGTCCATACCGGTGCGAGCGCGTCTTCCACTCGTCCCTTCACGCATCCGCACCAGGTTGTAGGCCCCGGAGGTCGAGCTTGGTAAAGATGGAGGCCTCCCGCAGCGGTCCATCAGCTCCGGGATGAGCGGCAGGGGTAGCAATTCCGCACCGTGATGGCGTTCAGCGGTAGTCGCAACACAGGCGCAAATCCCCGTCTTCTTTTACGAAGAGGACCGGGGCCGACAGAGGGACTTGGAAGGCGGATGAACCCTCGGGCCAGATTTTTGTCCAGAAAGTCCCTGAGGCGTAACTCGGGCTCGGACATGGAATACAGGCGCCCGTGGGCAGCGGGCGCCGGGTTCTGGTCCACGGGCAGTCGTGGGGCGGTGCGGGGTAAGCGGTCCGCCTCCTTTCGCTGAAGGCGTCAGCGAAGTCCTGCAACTCGGGGGCGGCGGCCGGGTGAAGACGTCCTGGCGGCGCGGGTGTGGCGGATGTGGTCGACACACTGCAGGCTGGGAAGCGAGATGGCGTTCGCGACCAGGCCACCTGAGGGTCGTGCGTCCGCAGCCAGGCCAGTCCGAGGATCACTGGGAAGTGGAGGTCCGCCGTCACGTGAAGCGAATCGCCTCCTCGTGGTCCCCGATGGCGGCGCAAGGGCTGCGTGGCGAAGTTAATGGGTCCGACCACCAGCTCCCTCCCGTCGATGGTCTCGGCGCTCATCGGAGGTCTACGGAACCAAGGGACACCAAAATGGTCCACGAGCCCGGTCCATAAAGTTCGTGGTGGCCCCGAATCTACCAGCGCGTGTGCGGGATCCCTTCCGGCGGTCACCCACCACACCGGGTGTCCAAAATCAGGTGCCGAGGGGCCCGGGGTCCACGCCGCCATGTCTGGCGGGATTATCCGTGCCCGGCCTAGGGTTTCCCTGGGCGGGCCTGCCCCGTTCCGACTGGCCAGGCCGGGATTCGGGACGGGCGTCGTGCTCCGCCGCGCTTCCTGGGGCATGCGGCGAAATGGCCGGGCTCCCACAGTACAAGCACAGCCCCTTGGCGCCTCGGCTCCGCTCCTGGGCCGTCAGGCGAGGCCTGCCGCTCCTAACTCCATGGGCTCCTCGGCGGCCACGGCGGGTGGCCCGGGACGGGTCGGCACGGGTCGAGGAGGCGCGGTCTTTGACGGTTGCGGCGGCGACAGGAGGCGTTGCTGGAGGCGGGTGTCGAGGCGCAGGCAGAGGGCACCAGGTCAGCGAGGGTCCGTGGCGCCTCCACCCGAGCCAGCTCGTCCTGGAGCTCTTCCGAAGGCCCCTCTTGAGCAGCGTCCGCTGGTGCCGTGTCGTTCCAGTCCGAATCATGGCACAGCAACGGAATTCGCCCGGGCGGGGCCCTTGTTGGATCTCTCCGCGCCAGGCAGCCGTCTGGGCCCGCACAGGGTCTTCATACATCAGGCGTGGTGCCCCAGAACCCCTGGTAGTCCGCCAGCAAGGGGCTGTCCCTGAGCACCAAGGGCGTGGCCCACTCGCAGCCTGGCCAGACAACAGGTTCATCACGAAGCCACCCTGGCCCGGTCATCTGGAAAGTCCCCGGCCGCATTGCCATGTAGGTCTGGCACTGGGCCATGAAGGCCCATCTCCATCCGTCCTGAGAACTTCTCCGGCACGGTACCGGGCTGTGGCGCTGAGGAGGAGGAGGAGGAGGTTGGACTGCTGGGGCATTCCCAGCAGCCAGTTGAGCAGTCAGCTGGGCGACTTGCTGTTGCAGTTGCTGGTTGTCTGTTTGTAGCTGCTGCACAATCAGCGCCAGCTGTTGCTGATCCATCTTGTAGATGTGTGAGGAGTCAGGCAAGATGTGTGTCCACTCCTCCGCTGGCTGGGTCGAAATCAGAATCAGGCTTGCCTCTGCAGCTCTGCCCAAAGTCTAGCAAAGTCCTCAGAGCAGGCAGGAGACCAGTAAGTGACTTCAGCAAGATAAGTTTGACTTTTGCCTGACTCAGAGACTGCCAGAAAGTAGCTCCTTTATATAGGCCATGCACTCATTAAGGCCTGCCCCTCCCTTCCCTCTGTAGCCTCCGCCTCTCCAATCTTCTGATGCGAGGGTCACACCAATCAGCTGTTCTTGGGAGTAAACCCTCCTCAGGCTCACCTGCTGTGGAGGAGGGGGAGGGGTCTAGCTGCTCCGTTTGCCTGGGCATGGAGTCAGGGCTGGGGCAGGGAGATTCTCCTTCTGCAGTTTGTGTGGGCATGGAGCCAGGACTGGGACCGGGAGGCATACATTCCTCAGTGTGCGGGAGCAGGTAAGAAGGCCCCGGCTGCTCTGAGGGCGGGCAAGACACAACACATCTTTCCAAGTAGGAGATAGAGTATATTTGTCAACCAAATTCTTAAGATTGATATTACCTAGCAGGAAGTTTGGACCCAAGTTCATAGGTCCCTTTCCTATAGTGAAGGTGATTAACTCAGTGACTGTCCAACTTAGCCTCCCTCGAATATTAGGGAAAGTTCACCCAGTGTTTCATAGTAGCTTATTGAAATCAGCAAGGTTTAAGGCCCTTACCAGCTGCTCCCCTAGTCCAAGGAGAGACTCATTATAAAGTTAAGAAGATCTTCTTTATTTCTAATTGTTCTCTGTGACTCACTACGGATTTCCTACTCACGAGTCCATCTGCTAAAAATTAAGGAACATTTCTTTAAGGAGCAGCTTTCTTTAATCTCACCCCCGCCTGTCTTTACAAACACGGAGGAGATTCTAACACAGGAGGAGGCAACTCCCACGAGCCATGGATTACTAAAAACCAAGCAGCGGAAACGAAGGAAAAGAGGTAAACGATCTGGGATCTTAAACAGATTAAGAAGTCGCATTAAAACTCCTCTGCCTTCAATTTTCCTAACAAATATCGCTCACTTGCAAATAGGATGGATGAAATACTCCTCTTAAACAAATACTATTCTGATTTTCGCAATTCAGCAGTCCTATGCTTCTCTGAAACCTGGTTAGATGAAACAATTGAAAATAGCAGCCTGAACATTCCAGGATTTCAAATTGAACGATCAGACAGGATTCCAGAAACATCTGGTAAAAAGAAAGGAGGAGGCTTATGCCTATATATTAATTCAACCTGGTGTCAAGATTTTAACATAATTTACAAATTCTGTGACAACAATTTAGAGACTCTAATTATCAACTGCAAACCTTACTATTCGCCTCGTGAATTTTCCTCATTTCTTCTAATTGCTGTTTATGTCCCACCACAAGCCTGTGTAAACAAGGCATTACGAACTCTAGCTGACCAAATCATGGAGGCTGAAGCCAAACACCCTGACTCACTGGCCATTGTTTTGGGAGATCTAAACAAGGCAAACTTAAGGAAAGAACTAGCAAAATACTTTCAGCATGTCAATTGTCCCACCAGAGGCAAGAATACTCTAGACCACTGCTACACAACACTAAAAGATGCCTATCGGTCTTTACCACGTGCAGCTGTAGGACACTCTGATCATTGCATGATTCACCTTGTACCTGCTTACAGGCAAAGACTTAAAGCCATAAAACCAATAATTAAATCAGTGAAAACCTGGACGGAGGAATCAGAATTAAAGCTACAGGCATGTTTTGACTGCACTGATTGGAATATTTTTAAAGATACCTCTGCAGACCTGGATGAACTCACAGATACTGTAACATCATATGTCAGCTTCTGTGAAGACCTATGTGTACCTACAAGGAACTTGCGAATACACAGTAACAACAAACCTTGGTTTACACCTAAACTTAAGCAGCTACGACATTCCAAAGAGGAAGCCTACAGAAAAGGTGATAAAATGCTGTACAATCAGGCCAGAAATGTACTAACAAGGGAGATCAGAGCAGCAAAAAGAAGCTACTCTGAAAAGCTAAAGAATCAGTTTTCAGCAAATGAACCAGCAAACATGTGGAAAACTCTTAAAAATATCACTGGCTATGGCAAACCTCTTTCCCAGGCTGAAGGTAATCAACAACTGGCAGATGACCTGAATGAGTTTTACTGCAGGTTTGAAAGAAAACTACAGCCACCTATCTCCACAACCCCCATCTCAGACACACCAACAACAGCCAAGCCTCCTACAACTGACCCCATTTCATTGGGTTCACAACTCCTAGTGATCACAGAAAAGGAAGTGCAGGACCTATTTCACAGACAAAAGCCAGGAAAAGCTCCAGGCCCAGACAAGATAACTCCTTCTTGCTTAAAAGTCTGTGCTGACCAATTGGCCCCCATCTTCACCCATATTTTCAATAAATCACTAGAGATGTGCTATGTTCCTTCTTGCTTCAAACGCTCTACCATCATTCCAGTGCCGAAGAAGCCCACCATCAAGGAACTGAATGACTACAGACCAGTTGCTTTAACATCTGTAGTCATGAAAACCTTTGAAAGGCTAGTGCTTTCCTATCTGAAAACCATCACGGATCCGCTGTTAGACCCCTTGCAATTTGCATACCGAGCAAATAGATCAACAGATGATGCTGTTAATATGGCTCTGCACTACATCCTACAACATCTTGAGTCTCCAAAGACCTATGCAAGGGTCCTTTTTGTAGACTTTAGTTCAGCATTCAATACCATCATTCCAGACACTCTTCTAACTAAGCTAAACCAGCTACAGGTACCGGAACAGACTTGTAAGGGGATCACAAGCTACCTAACAAACAGGAAGCAGCAGGTGAAGCTAAGCAAGATCATATCAAATACCTGTACAATTAGCACAGCCCCCCCCCCAGGCTGTATGATCTCCCCACTCTCTTCTCTCTTAAATACCAATGACTGCATCTCCAATGATCCATCTGTTAAGCTACTGAAGTTCGCAGATGACACAACAATGATTGGTCTCATTTGAGACGATGACGAATCCGCATATAGACGAGAGGTTGAATGACTAGCCTTGTGGTGCGACCAAAACAATCTGGAACTGAACACACTCAAAACCATAGAAATGGTGGTAGACTTTAGGAGAAACCCTTCCATACTTCCACCTCTCACAATACTAGACAACACAGTATCAACAGTAGAAACCTTTAAATTTCTGGGTTCTATCATATCATAAGATCTCAAATGGACAGCTAACATCAAAACATCATTAAAAAGGACAACAAAGAATGTTCTTTCTCGCCAACTCAGTAGCTCAAACTGCCCAAGGAGCTGCTGATCCAATTCTACAGAGGAATTATTGAGTCTGTCATTTGCACCTCTATAACTGTCTGGTTCGGTTCTGCAACCCAACAAGAAAAACACAGACTTCAGAGGATAATTAGAACTGCAGAAAAAATAGTACTACCAACTTGCCTTCCA
Source organism: Ahaetulla prasina (assembly GCF_028640845.1). Classification (NCBI taxonomy): domain Eukaryota; kingdom Metazoa; phylum Chordata; class Lepidosauria; order Squamata; family Colubridae; genus Ahaetulla; species Ahaetulla prasina. Next base: position 82,486,186 of record NC_080543.1, on the reverse strand, counting down.
TTGAGGACCTGTATACTGCACGAATCAAGAAGGGCCGTGAAAATATTTGCAGATCCTCGCATCCTGGACATAAACTGTTTCAACTCCTACCCTCAAAGCAGCTATAGAGCACTGCACACCAGAACAACTAGACACAAGAACAGTTTTTCGAAGGCCATCACTCTGCTAAACAAATAATTCCTCAACACTGTCAGACTATTTACTGAATCTGCACTACTATTAATCGTTTCATAGTTCCCCATACAATCTCTTTCCACTTATGACTGTATGACTATAACTTGTTGCTGGCAATCCTTATGATTTATATTGATATATTGATCATCAATTGTGTTGTAAATGTTGTACCTTGATGAACGTATCTTTTCTTTTATGTACACTGAGAGCATATGCACCAAGACAAATTCCTTGTGTGTCCAATCAGACTTGGCCAATAAAAAATTCTATTCTATTCTATTCTATTCTGCGGGGGGGGGGCACGCCTGTCAGCTTTGGAAGCCATACTAGGCTGGAAGCTTCCCTGCTGCAACTTTCTCATGCGTGGAAAGAAGGAGGGGGGATTTAGTAGAGAGGGCCCATTAGACAGAATAACATTCTTCCTGCCAGTCAAGGTCAGGCCGGTCGACTTCCGGTGGTTTCGTTTTCCCCGAGGAGGACGCCTGGAATGGCGTCCCGAACTGAGATTCTGTAAAAGCTGGTGAAACAGCGGGAGAACGGCTGTTAGCCAGCTTCAAAGCTTTTCTCTGGGTGAAAGAGATTAGTCAGAGCGGCTGGAGAGCAGAAGATTGCCCCAGGGGCTCTGCTTTCTTATGCAGAGTCTCGGAGGGCTGCCTGCATAACCCAGCCTCACTCCAGACTCGGCTCGATCCTGTTAATTAAGCAGGACAAGAGGAAAACGCCCACCTCTGCTCAATTGATTCCGTTTTGAATAACTTAAAGCAGACGGGACAAATACAAGTGATCGATTACTGGGGAAGCAAGAAGAGAGCTGACTTCTACTCCTTTTTAAAAGGGGAAAACTTTTTCTCACTTGAACTTAGTGAAGGAAGAAATGGCGTCTGAGAGGAAGTGGATTGGAGGCTGCTTGTGAGAGAAAGTGAAGTTCGTCTTTTGTGATTTTAGCTGAATAGAAGCTTTCCAGAGGAGGCAAGGTGAAAGTTTTTATTTTACAACTTTAATTGGAGACTTTTTGAGACTTTGAGATTTTATAATTCTAATTAGAGACTTTACTTAAATTAAAATGGCTTTTAAGCCACCAAAAGTTCCCATGACGAGAAGGGGGTCTGAAACTAATTTAGAAGATATATTAAAGGAACAGAATAGAGTTTCTGAAGAGCGATTTAAAGAAATTATGAATAATATTCATGGTGTGAAGGATCAACAGGGAAGAAATTAAAGAGACTAATAAAAAATTAGAAGATTTATTGATGGTTTTCAAGGTTTGGCAAAAATTTGGAAGTAATGGAGGATAAAGTGGAAGTAATTAGTCAAGCAAATCAGTATTTGGATAATAAAGTTGGAGCTTCAAAATAAAGTGGATAAAATGAGGATCATGTGGTGGTATTGCAATATAGAGCGTTGGAGAAGGCTTTGAGAATTAGGTCTTCAAGACCGGAAGGAAGAAGATCTTAAAAAGTTATATCAGAAGCCTTAGCTGAAATGTTAGGCATGGACCCTCGAAGTTGATTTTCAAATTGATAAGGCATATAGGGTTAATTCTTGGGTAGCGAGGCAGAAAAAGCTCCCAAGAGATATTGTAATTTATTTTTAACTTCTACAATAAGAAATCAGATTTTGCAAGCTACATACCAAAAGAAATTGCAAATAGCAGAACAGGAGGTGTTGGTTTTGAAAGAGATCCTGCTAAAATGTTAAAGGATAGAAGGATTTTAGGTTTTTACACAAGAGCTTAGAAGCATCAGATTCAATATAGATGGGAGGTTCCAATTGGTTTAACAGTATTTTTCAAGGCAGGAGATATCGAATTGATACTGAATTGAAAGCAAAGATTTTCTTTTAATGTATTGAAAGTGGATGTAGAAACAGTGGATAAAAGTCTTCAAGAGAAACAGAGTGGGAAGCTGAAACTGCACCTGTGATATCAGTACCTCAAGAACAATCTCAAGAACAAAGAGTGACAAGGGAGCTATTAGGCGAAGGAGATGGAGGAACGACTTCAAAGACAGGAACGGATTCTACTACTGAAGCTGTGGGAGGAGCCAAGAAGAGTGAGGGTCTTCAGCTAATTGCTCAGAAGCTTCAAGAGGCCAGAGATGGCAAATAAATTTTGACATGGAATGTTAATGGTTTAAATTCAGCACAGAAAAGAAGAAAATATTCCATTATTTGAAACAATTTAAAAATGATGTGATATGTTTGCAAGAGACACATATAAAATTATCAGATCAGAAATATTTGATTAATTCAAATTAGGTAAACATTTTGTTTCTTCTGCTCGAATAAGATAAATGGTATAGTTATATATTTGAAGAAAAATATATCAAGTAAATTAATTGAAACGGATATTCAAGGAAGATATATTGCTATTGAATTGATTTTAGAAGGAAAAAAGACACTTGTGATTGGCATATATGCACCTAATCAACAACAAGAAAAATTTTATAAACTGTTACATGAAAAATTGACTTTTTGGGACTATAAAACATTTATTATATTAGGGGATTGGAATGGTGTAATGGACACTAGAAGAGATAAAAGAACTCTTTCTAAGAAAATTCCTATGCATGCAAAATTGCCTAAATCTTTTTTTGATTTGATGGAAGATTTTGAGTTGAAAGATATATGGAGAAGGCAGAATTTTGATGATAGAGATTATACTTATTTTTCGGACAGGCATCAATCTTTTTCACGTATTGATTTTATATTAATTACCAATGACTTGCTTTCTAGGGTTAGGAAAACAAAGATATTTCCAAGGTGTTTAACTGATCATAGTCCGGTATGGATGGAGTTGCAATATGAAGGTGGAAGAAGATCATGGAGAATAAATGAAAATTTGTTTAGATATGAGGATAATGTAAATCAATGTAAAAAACAAATGAAAGAATTTTGATTATAATTTGGAAAGGAACTGATAGAAATGGTGTGGGACGCGAAGGCCTTTATGAGAGGAAATTTGATATATATTAATAGTAGACAGAGAAAACTACAAAAACAGCGAGGGATTTAGAAGAGGAAATTCAGAGGAAACAACAATTATTGGTATATAATCCACATGATTTAAAAACTACTGAGGCGATAAAGATATTACAGAGTCAATTTAATATGTTAATGGCAGATCAGGTGGCAACCAATATACAATATGCTAAACATAATACTTTTGTAATGCCAATAAATCAGGAGGTGGTTGGCTTATATGTTAAGGAAAAGACAGAAAGCAGCATGTACTATTGAAGGAATTGAATACAAGGGTAAAGTGCGATTTCAACAGGATAAAATTAAAAAAGCTTTCTTGGAATATTATACAAATTTATATGCCAGAGATACAATATTGAATATGAATATTGATAAATATTTGAAAGAATATAAGTTAAAGGTTTAACTAATGAACAAAGGGAAGAGTTGAATCGGCCTATAACTTTGAGGAAATTATTTTGGTAATAAAGCAATTAAAAATAGGAAATCCCCAGGCACAGATGGACTTACAGCAATATATTATAAAAGTTACAGGATGAGATAGTTGGTCCACTTATGGAGTTATTTAATCAGATATTGATGGGAGGAGTACCACCATCATGGAGGACTACTTTTATTTCATTGATACCAAAAGAGGATCAGGATTGTACTAAGCCTGGGAATTATAGACCGATTTCACTCTTGAATAATGATTATAAGATTTTGCAAAAATAATGGCAAATAGGTTAATGGAAAATTGTACAACAAAGGATTCACACTGACCAGTCTGGTTTCATAAAAGGAGACAAATGAGGAATAATGTTAGGCAGATAGTGAATTTATTGGAATATTTGGAAAAGAAAAATCAGATTCCGCAGCGTTTATATTCTTGGATGCAGAGAAAGCTTTTGATCGTTTGCATTGGGAATTTTATTTAAATTATCAGACAAAATGCAATTTGGAAATGGTTTTACGAATACTTAGGGCAATTTATGGAGAGCAAACAGCTCAGATAATAATTAATGGTAGTTTGACAGATAGTTTTAAAATTGCGAAAGGAACAAGGCAGGGTGTCCTTTATCACCTTTATTGTTTATTTTATCTTTGGAACCTTTATTGGATAAGATAAGAGAGTTAAGGAGATAGAGGGTATTAGAATTAGAAGATATGAATATAAAAGTTAGAGCATTTGCAGATGATTTGGTTGTTATGTTGACTCAGCCTATAAATTCAGTGTATATTTGTTGGAAGTAATTAATCAATATGGAAGGGTCTCAGGGTTTAAAGTGAATCAAAATAAAACAAAAGTGTTAACCAAAAATATGATTAAGAACCAGAAAGAAAAACTAGAGGAAATAACAGGATTTGAAATTGTAAAAAGGTTAAATATTTAGGAGTCTTTCTTACTTCATCAAATGGAAAATTGTATAAGAATAATTATGATGTGTTATGGAAAAAATTCAGAAGGAAATGAATACTTGGAAAAATTACAATTATCTTTGTTAGGAGAATAGCAGCTATAAAATGAATGTTCTGCCTAAATTCTTGTTCTTGTTTCAGATGATACCAATAATTAAGAAAGATAAAATTTGGATGAATGGCAGATTGGAATTAATAAATTTATATGGGAAGGAAAAAGCGAGAGTCAAAATGAAAATAATGCAAGATACACGGAAAGAGGAGGATTAAAATGCCTAATTTAAAACTGTATTATGAAGCAGTTGTTCTTTAATAAGTGATTGGTTTAATTTGACGGAGGAAAGGATTTTGAATATAGAAGGTTATGATTTATTATATGGTTGGCATGCATATTTATTGTATGATAAGAAAGTAGATAAAGCTTTTAAGAATCATGTGTTGAGAATTTCTCTTCTGCGTGTCTGGAAAAAATATTATTATAAGTTAAATTATAAAATTCCTATATGGGCAAGTCCTCGGCATAGTAGAGAATATAAATATAGAACAGGAACAAGAAATGATTACTTATAAAGATCTTTTATACAATGAGAGGAAATTTACAACTAAAATCTTTGGATACATTAAAAGAAGAAGGGAGGAATTATACTTGGTTTCAATATGGACAGTTAAAGGCTAGATGGAAAGAAGATCAGAAAATTGGTATCATTCAAAATGAAGAAAATCTGGTTAAACAAATTAGAAATCAAACTCAGGGGCATATAAAGAGATTGTATACTGTGTTGATAGAAATAGATTCTGAAAGAGATTTAATAAAGGATTGTATGATAAAATGGGCACAGAATATTCAAGAACCAATAATGTTGGAAACATGGGAAAAAATTTGGGTTAGAAATGTTAAATTTACGCATAGCGCAGAATTTAAGGAAAATTTTTATAAGATGTTTTATAGATGGCATTTAGATCCTAAGAAATTATCATGTATGTATCCAGATATGCAAGCGAAATGTTGGAGATGTAATTGTGATGATGCTACATATTTTCATGTATGGTGGACTTGTAAGAAAATTAAGTCTTTCTGGATAAGAATCTGGTGGATTATGCAGAATGTTCTGAAGAAGAAGATAAAGTTCCTACATAATTTTTCCTTTTGGGAATAACAACGGACTGTACAGTGATTGAGACTAAGTTGATTTTGAACTTAATAACAGCAGCACGACTGTTGATTGGACAATATTGGAAGAAAAAAGAATTACCCACAATAGAAGAATGGATATTGAAAGTTTCCAATTTGGCTGAGATGGCTAAAATCTCAGCCTTCTTGAAAGACAGTACTCAAGAAAAATATTTAAATGAATGGAAGAACTGGATTGATTATATTCAAAATAGATATCGGATTAAGAAATTTCGGATTGCTTTTGAATGAAGGATGTTATTTTTGATTTTAATGGAAGAAGTCAGGTTATGTGAGAGAGAAAGATTATAATTGTGTTAGATTTTAAAAATTTAATGTATGACTGTTTTGTTTAAGGAACTATACCTTGTGTTTGCTCCGGGAAGTCCGGGGGGGGGGGAGGGGGGTTTAGGAGGGAGGGGGGGAGGGGGAAAAATTTAATTGTTGTAAAACTTTTTTAATAAAAAAAAAAAAAAAAAAAAAAGGTCAGGCCGGTCCTGCAGCTGGTGGAGGAGTGGTCGGCGTGATGTATCGAGATGGGGCAGTTGGCGATTAGAGCATGTGACCAGCAGAGGAATTAGGGGTTGGATTTGAAGGTTTGTTTTTTTTTATTCAAAAAGTTTTACAAAAAAATTTTTTTTCCCCTTTCCCCCCAACCCCTCTCCCTTCACAAACCCCCTCCCCCCTCCCCCCCTGGCTTCCCGGAACAAACACAAGGTATAGTTAAAAATAAAACAAACATATGCTAAAAAAAAAATTCCCCAAACTATTATACCAATTCTCCCTCTCTAGCTCTGACTTCCTCCTTACATAACCAAATCCTTCAAAAAATTAACAATAAACAGTAATAAAATATATAAATCAGTAGAACAAATTAATCCTAAAATATTTAAAACCAGCTAAAGCATAAAAATCCAATCCAGTTCAGAGAATATCTCCCTTATAGCTTCTATAACCATATAACCATATAATTTCCCCCCCAAGTCTTTCTTACATAAGATCTTTCAAGAATATTCTATTTAAAATTCAATACAACAGATTATAAAATTTTTAAAATTCAATAGAAAATTACAATATTATTTAATTAATTACAATATCTATTCAACTTTAGTCCTTCCTCATCAAAATCCAGTATATCCAAATATCTAGTCTCTTATAATCACAAATTGTCTTTCGGGGACACTAATATTTTTGTCTATTAATATTTTAAAAAAACCTTGTTTCAAGAATAATACTTTTGTCTCTTGCCATTTTTTTTGGTGCATTAATCTCTGTCTTTCCTTCATTGCTCCTTTTAAAAAGTCAATCACAATATTTCCTAGTAATTCCTTATGTCCAGAAATCCAAAAATTACTGCCGTATATTCCATCAGTCCAAAAAGAGAACTCTTGGGAAACATTAAGCTTGTGAGTCTTTTCCATTTGAGGGACAATCTCCTGTAGCACAAATTCAGGCAGCTCATCCAAACTATTTAAAGAAAACTTCTTTAGATCACCTTGTTTCTTCACGATCAAATCTTCATATTTATCCACTTTTATTTGTATGTCCTCCATTCCATTTTCCGAATAATTGCACTGGTTAATTTGCTCCAAACTCTCATCCAAAACGTCCCCATTTTTTATCAGTTCGTATTTTTGAATAATTAAATACATACTTTCTGTGTAGTCCTGTATAAAGTCGAATCCATTCTTCTGAAAGAACCTCCATAACAAAATTCCTGCTGAGAATCCCTTATAAAGTACTTAAACAGCGTAATATAATCCAACAGTCCACAGTCAAACACAATAAGATAAAATCTCCATTCAGTTTCGATTCAACAGCAAAGCTCCCTTTGATGTATCGCTCTGCTTTCAGTTTCTCTAAACGAAACTGAAGGGGGGGAAGTCAGAAAATCAAAAATACTTGCAAACCAATAATTGTTCCTCACACTGTTCCGCCTGCTTTTCGTATCCACAAAATGAAATCAATTGCTAGCAGAAGTGGACACCTTCCTCTTTTCCTGCTTTTTCAGGAGCGCAGAGAATACTGGAGGTGGGGGAGGGGTAAATAAGGGGATTCGACCGTTCAGGACTTTGTATTACAAAAACAAAGCCCCTAGGGGAATCTACCCAATTCCTCCCCCTTGCTCTGTTTCTCTCTTTCAACCAGAGAGAGAAATGAAGCCGGGATCAGTTGTTAAATCCGGCTTTTACCATATTCAATGCGGAGTGCCATAAATTAGCACCCAGCGAGAAAGGTGGCGCCACCCAGAAGCCGGATTTGAAGTTTTGATTACTGAGGGAAAACCCGGATCTCTTCAGATTTGGATTTTCCCAGATGTGCCAGTTTACCTATCCTAGTAAAAGAACTTTGAAAGATGCCTGCTTCGGAGTTTTTATTTGGGGAGGGGGTTTTCTGGAACGTTGACAATGGTAAGCTATCTGAATGACCCAAAGTCCTTTCCATCTCCTCATTGGTTATTTCTGCTTTAGCTTCCAGAATTTCTATTTTTTCTTTATTCTGTTTAGGTTCTCCAGGTATTTTTTCTACAGAATTCACCAGTCTTATTTTCCATAGTTACTTCTCTTCCAACCTTTTTTCTAAAGTGGTCAACTTTTCTTCAACCACTTTAACTGATGCAATAACACTATTCCCTAATTCCTTAAGCATTTTTTGTAAAGTGTTTTGATTAATCCCTTCTTCTGCTATTTGCTGAACTTCGGTAAATGATCTTTCCTTTTTGTGATGCTTTTCTTGTGGTAGCCATTTTTATCTATTAACAATTTTATAACCCAGAAAAAGGAAAAGGGACCTACGTGACTCAAAAGAAACTATTTCTAAATAAAATATATAAAATCTTATACTTCTGAGCAAACGTATTGTGACTAACTTTTATGTATTTTATCAGCCGCCAGCTGTAAAATTATTTTGAAACTCACTACATACATATAAATTATAAATAACAGAAATGGTAGACACATCATTTCAAATGTATAACTAAAGAATTTTGAAGAAGTAAAATTCATGAGAGCAGAAAGCCAAATTTGTTTTTATACTTTATACAATTCATGTAAATTTCAAGTCTGTATATTTCAGCAATGGGAATCCATAACCTCCATATATTTCAGGAAAACACAATCTCTGACATAATCCCTGGCCTGGAATTTTTTTAAAAAAAGATATAACAACAATTGGAGGGCAACAAATTCCATATATCTCATATATTTACCATAGTATGACATGGTAAAGGCAATCCTTGACTTACAACCATTTGTTTAACCACCATTCAAAGTTACGACATAACTGAAAAATGTGATTTAGATTCACAGTCAGATCTACCAGTTTGGCTTGGTGCCTTGCTGGCGTTCTGCAATCAATTGGGGAAGGGAGTGGGGAACACATAGGAAATAAATCTGTATACCTTTATGGTGGGAAATTGGGAGGGGGAAGTGACAGTTGAGGAAAAACCAGAGAGGATTGGAATGTGGTTCATGTTGGTGTATTGGCATCTTCAAGGCCGTTTGCCCTGAGAGTGGAATTTCACCAACCCAAACACCTCAGTATTTCCCATAACATCTCGGCAGTGCCAGATTGGCTACACGTGGACAGATCACGGGGGAAAGCTAGGGGGACCCAGATTTAGTTCTATATTAGTGCACAGGAACTTTAGATTCCACTTGACCCTACTGCAATCAGCATCTCTTAGTAAAAGTGCCTTTTCATTTCAACTAAATGGAGTTGAGAGTCTTACTTCTCTAAGAGAACTGTTGTGGCCCACCAGCGGGCAGCAGAGCTGGCAACAGATTTGGACCGTGAGGAGGTTGGGGAGGAACGTGGGCCAGTCCTGGAGTCTGGGGAAGGCTCGGACGATGGCTCTGAATTGGAGGCAGAGAGGGGGCCAAGGCCATCTGGTAGTTCTTTTTTGCCTCCAGAATCTCTGGAGTCTGACATCAGCAAGGCAGAAGAACAGTGTGAGCCTGTACCCAGTGTGTGCATGCCCTTAGCTGCCAGGAGACAGGAACAATGAAGAAAACAGGGTCGACTTGGGAGTAAGGCTTGGAGATGATTGGCCCCTCCCATAAGTCATAAAAGAGAAGTGAACAGGACGTGAGCTTTTGCAGGAAGCAATTAGTTCATCTGGCTGATTTAAGATTTGAAAATTCTGTTTGTGACTCTGTGCCACGTTTGGCCTTGCCCTATATCTGGAAATTAGCTCTCTGGCAGCGTTCCACATAAGATAGGTGGGTGTTGATAACCTTCCTCTGAAAGACTGTTTATCAAGCCTTGCAGATGAAAGTAATTTACAGTCATATAAATAAAAGAGGTTTTGCGGGACTAAGATTGTGCTTTATACTTTCTAGGGAAGCCTAAGTTAGAACAAGATCACATTGGGGCATGTCTGACATTAAGCGGAATCTGCAATTGTGATCAATCTGGAGAGGACATTACCTCTACCATGGGAATCATACATACAATGCTGTCTCAAGGGAGCAATCAGGAGGAAATTAAATGCTGGTGGGAGCCTTCGTCCTGGGCTACATCTCTCTGAATGGAAAAGAGACACGGAGAGCTGCAGTGACCTGCCAAGACCCAGTGTGATGACCCAGAGCATGGACAGAGATAACACAAATAGCTGGCAGTTCAAACCGCTCCTTTATAGCTCCAAAGCTCCCCAAATGCTCCCACGTTTCTGGCAAGTCCCAGAGCAGAGTGAGAACAAACCCACACAAAAACTTCAAGAAATTAGTCCAGCCCAATGCTGGCTGCACCAAGGCTGCACGGCAATAAATCCCAAATGTCTTTGGCAAAACAAGAGTCAAGCAAGAAGTTCAGAGAGCAAAATATTTGGATAATTAGTCCAGAACGCCAACAAGGAATGCAAGGACTCTTGGCAAGTTCAAATGTCGGCACACAACATTTCAGCGTCTCCTTAAGTCTTATCTCCCAGGTGTGCCTTGTGAAGCTGGGTGGGGCACTCTCCTCATGTGTGGCCTGCTCCGTCTGCACTGATCATGCCTTCTCTGCACTCTCCGAGCCCTTGCATCAGGAGGGGGTGTTCTTGCTCCTTGTCTGAGCTCTCTCTCTCCTCCCTGCTTGCAGACTTTATTACCATACTTTTCAGAGTATAACACACTTCCCCCCACCCCAAAGAGGGTAAAAATGTTGGTGTATCTTATACACCGAATACAGCCATTTTTGGCCTCCAGAAGCCCTGCCCCATGCATCCATTTTTTGCAAAAAACGGGCCTGTTTTTCACAAAAACGGGATGCACAGAGGGTTTGGGAGGCCTGCGGAGTGCTCCTGGGGACCGGAGAGTGCAAAAACTTTTTTCCCTTGCTTACCTCTTCAAAATCTTGGTGTGTTTTATACTGGTGCTTCTTTTTTTTTTTTTGAAAAAGTTCTATAAAATTTTAACAAATATCTCCCCTCCTTCCCCCTCCCCCCTTCCCCAACCTCCCTCCCCTTTTCCCCACCCCACCCCCAGACTTCCCAGAGCAAAATACAGGGTATAACAAACATCTAACAATCATAAGCTAAACATATGCTAACTATCCATAAACTCTCATCCTCCCCTAGGACCTTAACTCTCCTTTTACATACAAAGAAATATAAATACAATGTAAATGTAAAGGAATGTAAAAGACAAATGAAAGAGTTTTTTGTTATGAATAGGAATAAGGGTACACCGATAGAAATTGTTTGGAATGCAAGTAAAGCATATATGAGGGGAATTTTAATATATATGAATAATAAATATAGATTTAAACAGCAGAAGCACCGCAGGGATTTAGAAGAGAAAATAAAAAAGAAAGAACAATTACTTATTGTTAACGGGTCCTAAGGTGACAGGGGAGGGTTTAGTTCCAGTTTATCAGGGTCGGGTCATCAATACGGTAAGTGGGAGAGGCAGATATGACGGAAGGGGGGGGCACATCAGGTTCAGGGGGTACGCCCTCGCTATTTAAGAGTGATCGCGTACTCCGGCCCCCCAGGATTTTCCCATTCCCCGAGTGGCCAGAGTACTCAGGACCTGGGCCTTCGGCTGATGTTATGTAACGCTAGATCCGTGGTTAACAAAGCCCCCCTGATCTCAGATCTAATCCGGGAGGGGACCACGGACGTTATGGGCGTTACAAAAACCTGGTTGGGCACCGAAGGGGGGGGGTTCCCCTAGTGGAGATGTGCCCACCAGGTTTCCGAACATTCCATCAGCCAGGGTAGGGGAGGCGGGGTGGCGGTTATTATTAAGGAGAGTCTGGAATCGAGGGAGACCACTGTGCCTCAGATATCTGGGTGTGAATCCCTCTTCATGAAGTGGGGTTGTAGGACTCAGGTGAGCTTGTTGATCACGTATCTGGCTCCTTGCTGCGTGACAACAGCCCTGCCCGAGCTGTTGGAGCTGCTGACGGGGTTGGCAGTTGAAACCCCTAGACTGTTGGTCATGGGGGATTTCAATCTGCCATCAACTGGCGTGGCGTCTTCGGCGGCTCGGGAGTTCATGGCCTCCATGACGGCCATGGACCTGACGCAATTAGTGGACCGCCCTACCCACGTCGGGGGTGGCACCCTAGATTTGATTTTTATCTCTGGCCAGTGGTTGAATGATCTGATTTTAAGTGATTTAGTGGTCGAACCTTTGTCATGGTCAGATCATTTTCTCCTTCGTCTAGACTTTCTGACCGCTACCCATCACTGCAGGGAGACGGAACCAATGAGTTGGTTCCGTCCCAGGTGCCTGATGGACCCAGAGAGGTTCCTGATGGAGCTTGGGCCATTTCCCGAGAATCTGGCCCACGGCACGACTGAAGAACTAGTCGTGGCCTGGGAACAGGCCGCGGCTGGAGCTTTGGACCGTGTCGTGCCTTTGCGGCCTCTGACCCGGCGCCGATCTCAACCAGCTCCTTGGTTCTCCAAGGAGCTGAGGGAGATGAAACACCGGAGAAGACGCCTAGAGAGTGTCTGGAGATCCAGCCGCTCCGAAGCTGACCGGACACTAGTTAGGTCCTATAGTAGGACCTACCTAGTGGCATTGAGGGATGCGAAGCGTTCTTACATTTCCTCCCTCATTGCATCGGCAGATAATTGCCCGGCCGCCCTGTTTTGGGTGACCCGCTCTCTCCTTCAACAGGAGGGGCGGGGGGACCCATTATCAGGACATTCGGAGGAGTTTAACGGTTATCTATACGATAAAATCGTTCAGCTTCGGGACGGATTGGATCAAAATTGGGTAGATCCAGGCGAGAGTTCCGAGGCCCGTCTTGTTGAGGTTGTTTGGGATAGTTTTGATCCTGTGACTCTCGAGGACATGGACAGGTTGCTGGGAAGGTTGAATGCCACCACATGTTTACTGGACCCGTGCCCCTCCTGGCTGGTGCTGGCCACGCAGGAGGTGACACGAGGCTGGCTCCAGGGGATTACAAATGCTTCTTTGTGGGAGGGGGTCTTTCCCGCTGCCTTGAAAGAGGTGGTGGTGAGACCTCTCCTCAAGAAGCCTTCCCTGGACCCAGCTGTTTTAGGTAATTACCATCCAGTCTCCAATCTTCGCTTTACGGCGAAGGTTGTAGAGAGTGCGGTGGCATGTCAGCTACCCTAGTACCTGGATGAAACTGTCTATCTAGACCCGTTCCAGTCCGGCTTCCGACCTGGATACAGTACTGAGACGGCTTTGGTCGTGTTGGTGGATGATCTCTGGAGGGCCAGGGATAAGGGTTACTCCTCTGCCCTGGTCCTATTAGACCTCTCAGCGGCTTTTGATACCATCGACCATGGTAGCCTGCTGCGCCGGTTAGAGGGGTTGGGAGTGGGAGGCACCGTTTATCGGTGGTTCTCCTCCTACCTCTCTGACCGGACGCAGACGGTGTTGACAGGGGGGCAGAGATCGACTCCGAAATGCCTCCTGTGTGGGGTGCCGCAGGGGTCAATTCTCTCACCCCTCCTGTTCAACATCTATATGAAGCCGCTGGGTGAGATCATCAGTGGTTTTGGGGTGAGATACCAGCTGTACGCTGATGACACTCAGCTGTACTTTTCCACCCCAGGCCACCCCAATGAAGCTATCGAAGTACTGTCCCGGCATCTGGAAGCCGTACAGGTCTGGATGGGGAGGAACAGGCTCAAACTTAATCCCTCCAAGATGGAGTGGCTGTGGATGCCGGCACCCCGGTACAGTCAGCTGCAGTTGCGGCTGTCTGTCGGGGGCGAGTCATTGGCCCCGATGGAGAAGGTGCGCAACTTGGGCGTGCTCCTGGATGGGCGGTTGTCTTTTGAAGATCATTTGACGACCGTCTCCAGGAGAGCTTTTTATCAGGTTCGCCTGATTCACCAGTTGCGCCCCTTCCTGGACCGGGATGCCCTATGCACGGTCACTCATGCTCTCGTTACTTCTCGCCTGGACTATTGCAATGCTCTCTACATGGGGCTCCCCTTGAAGGGCATCCGGAGGCTTCAGTTAGTCCAGAATGCGGCTGCACGGGTGATAGAGGGAGCCCCTCGTGGCTCCCGTGTGACACCTATCCTGCGCAGACTGCACTGGCTACCTGTGGTCTTCCGGGTGCGCTTCAAGGTATTGGTGACGACCTTTAAAGCACTCCATGGCTTAGGACCGGGATATTTACGGGACCGTCTTCTGCCGGCTTCAATCTCCCAATGACCGGTGCGTTCTCACAGAGAGGGACTCCTTAGGGTGCCGTCAGCCAAACAATGTCAGCTGGCGGCCCCCAGGAGGAGGGCCTTCTCTGTGGGGGCTCCTATCCTGTGGAACGAGCTTCCTCCTGGACTCCGACAACTGCCCGACCTTAGGACCTTTCGCCGCGAACTTAAAACCTATTTGTTTCGTCTTGCTGGACTGGCTTAATTTTTAAACTTTTAAATTGATTTATTGGGGTTTTTAAATTTTAGTGATTTTATAGGGTGTAATTGTATTTTAGCTTGGCCAATTGAATAAGTTTTTTATGGGTAGTTTTTAATATTGTATGGGTTTGTTTTTTGTATTTTAACTGGCTGTTCATCGCCCTGAGTCCTTCAGGAGAAGGGTGGTCTATAAATTAAAATATTATTATTATTATTATTATTATTATTATTATTATTATTATTATTATTCCAGAAGAAAAAAAGATAAACAGACAAGAAATATATTACGAGGGCAGTTTAATATGCTGATAGCAGATCAGGTAGCAATTAATCTACAATATGTCAAGTATAATACATTTTGTAATGCCAACAAACGAGGTAGGTGGCTAGCATATGCAATAAGGAAAAAACAGAAATCACGGATTATTGGAAAGATAGAATATAAAGGTAAAGAAGTATGTCAACAGAATATGATTAAAAAAGCTTTTTTAGAATTTTATACAAAATTAAATGCTAGCGACCCAATTCAAGATATAGATATAGATAAATATTTACAGGAAGAGAATATCTCTGAACTTACGCCAGAACAAAGGGAAGGATTCAATCAATCTATAACATCTGAAGAAATTATTTTAGCTATTAAGCAGTTAAAAACAGGTAAAGCTCCAGGAACAGATGGACTAACTGCTGTTTATTATAAAAATCTACAGCTTGAAATAATAAAATTCAACTTGGAGGAGATGTACCTCTATCCTGGAGATCCGCTTTTATTTCACTGATACCAAAGGAAGATCAAGACTGCACTAAACCAGAAAATTATAGGCCAATATCACTTTTGAATACTGATTACAAGATTTTTGCTAAAATACTAGCAAATAGATTAATGTTAGTTATACAACAGAAGATTCATAATGATCAATCAGGTTTTATAAAAGGGAGACAAATGAGAAATAATGTTAGACAAATTGTGAACTTATTGGAATATCTGGAGATAAACAACCAGGTCCCTGCAGCGCTCTTCTTGGATGCCGAGAAGGCATTTGATAGATTGAATTGGAATTTTTTATTTAAATTAATAGAAAAGATGAATGTTTGGGGAATGTTTTGCACAAACAATTAGGGCAATATATCAGGGACAAATAGCACAATTAATAGTTAATGGTAGTTTAACAGAAGTTTTTAGAATTGAAAAAGGGACAAGGCAGGGATGTCCCTTGTCGCCACTACTGTTTATTCTAACGTTAGAACCTTTACTGAATAAAATACGTGGATCAAATAAAATAAAGGGAATTAAAATTAGACATCAAGATTATAGATTAAGGGCATTTGCAGATGACCTGGTTGTTATTTTATTCCAACCAATACAATCGGTTGTACACTTGATGGATATAATTAGTCAATATGGAAAGGTATCTGGATTTAAAGTAAATCAACGAAAGACAAAAATAATAAGTAAAAATATGACTATACAGCAAAAAAAAGAATTAGAGAGAATAATGGGATTTGAAATAGTAAAAAAGGTTAAATACTTATGAGTGTATATTGCAGCTTCAAATGTGAAATTATATAAAAATAATTATGAAGTTTTATGACAAAAAGTGTAGAAGGAAATGGAGAATTGGAAAAAGTTGCAGTTATCTTTATTGGGAAGAATAGCAGTAATTAAAATGAATGTTTTGTCTAGGTTTTTATTTTTGTTTCAAATGATACCAATACTTAAAAAAGATGCAAACTTGAAGGAATGGCAGAATGGAATTAATAAATTTATATGGGTTGGTAAAAGACCGAGAATAAAATTGAAAATAATACAGGATACACGTGAAAGAGGGGGTCTTAAAATGCCTAATTTAAGATTATATTATGAAGCAGCTGCCCTATCATTAATTAGTGATTGGTTTAATTTAACAGAAGAAAGAATATTGAATATAGAGGGTTATGATTTGTTATACGGATGGCATGCTTACTTATTGTATGACAAAAATGTGGATAAAGTTTTTAAAGCTCATATACTTAGAAATGCTTGGTTGAGGGTTTGGAAAAAGTATCAATATAAGTTAAACTACAAAATACCTATATGGGCAAGTCCCAGACATGCAATAGTGAACATAAGTACAGAACAAAAACAGGAGGTGATTACTTACAAAGAGCTTCTTTCTATGGAGAAGGGTAAATTACAATTGAAATCTTTAAACATAATGAAAGAAGAAAGGATAATTCATACTTGGTTTCAGTATGGACAGCTGCAAGCTAGATGGAAAGAGGATCAGAAAATTGGTATTATGCAAAACAAGGAAAATTTGGTAAAACAGATTAGAGATCAAAGTCAATCGCATATTAAAAGGTTGTATAATGCATTATTAGAAAGAGATTCAGAAACGGAATTAGTCAAGGACTGTATGATAAAATGGGCACAAAATATACAGGAACCTATAATGATGGAAACTTGCGAGAAAATTTGGGTTAGAAATGTTAAATTTACACAAGCACAAAATTTAAGAGAAAATTTTTACAAAATGTTTTATAGATGGCATTTAGACCCTAAAAAATTAGCCTGTATGTATCCGAATTTGCAAGCTAAATGTTGGAGATGTGACTTTGACAATGCTACTTATTATCATATATGGTGGACTAGTAAAAAAATCAAACCATTTTGGATAAGAATTTGGTGGGTCATGCAAAATATTCTGAAAAAGAAGATAAAGTTTATTCCACAATTGTTTTTATTGGGTATAATCTTGTATTGTACGATAATAGAGAGTAAATTGATTTTAAATTTAATACTGGTGCGTCTTATAGTCCAAAAAAATATGGCAATTCCGGACAGCCTTGCCTGGACTGACTCTGCCCTTCCCCAGTTTCCTCCAAGGCCAATGGAGCTGCCCTCTCACTCACTATCAGTTCTTGTTCCAGCTCATCTTCCGCCACAGATTCATACTCCAATGGTGGCATGACATCCAGGTAGTTCCTGGGCATCAAAAGGAAGGAGGACTGGGAAGAGAAACCTGTGGGGCAGTGGTCGGTTTCAAAATTTTTTGCTACTGGTTCAGTGGGTGTGGCAAGATGGGGGGGGCATGACTGAGTGGGCATGGCCACGCCCACTCAGTTACATGACACCCCCCCCAGCCATGCCCACAGGAAAAGGTAGGAAAATTTTGGGAATTTCCACCTATCTACCCCCACCCTCCCTTCGCCAGTTGCCCCTAGCCCCACTTCCTCCACTACCACCGCCTCTTTGTTCAAGCTGCTTACCTTCTGCGGCGACTGGTCAGAGTCCGGAAGGCAACCTGACTAGAGTTTTAGGCGGCCCCAGCCAGCCACTGCTGCTGGAAAGCGGCTGGCAAAGAAGCCTCCCAGAATCCTCAAAGAACCCTCTTTGAGAGCCACTTTGCAGCTGTGAAGGCTGGCCACCGGCCGCTGAAAAGTACCGGAGGTCGTGGAAAAAGCTGCTGCTATCGCTATGTTCTTCGCGCATCTTATTGGACTTGCAAGGCTATGGGATGCATGTGCGTGAAGAACATGGTGGTGACAAAGATGGTGGGAAGGGTGAGTGAGCAGCAATCAGGGGAACGGTTCAGGGGCATAGCCAGATGGCCATCGCTACCGGTTCGGCAACCTTGGCCAAAACTCAGCGAACCGGTGCGAATCTGCTGAATACAACCTCTTCTGCGGGGATGACATTTACTTGTGGAAGCTGCCATCAAAAGCAGAAGATGGAGATGGAAGAACAGAGGAGGAGGAGGAGATGGGCAGAGAGCATGACCAGACCAACTGGATGATGGAGCAAGCCATCAAGTTTATGCAGGGGTCTTTCAAAAACCCCAAGGCATGCAAAGCCATCGCCTGAACCTCCCAGACAGATGATCAACCATGTCCAGCCTCAGTGACTGATGGGGCAGATGTACCGACTGCAGCAGCCAACAGGGAGATAGTTCTGCAGCAGCAACAGCCCCCACAACCCCAGCATCTGGAAAGGTGATCCGATGCAGGGACCTCACAGGGCTAGTGCCAGCGAGGTGCCTTACTACAGGGCCTGAAGTTAGATAGAGATCCTTAGCAGGAAAAATTTGAAAGGAAGCTAGATATGCTCTCATCTTGAATAGCATCAAAGGGATAGTAGACTGCTTAAAGGACAGGAGTATCAGCTTCCAATTTGGAGCATCTGGAAGCCATTCGACAGCACACAGATCAATCTGCTCCTCTTGACAGTGAGGTGACCTAAGGAAGCTAGGATTGCTCTCCTGGTATTCCAACATCCAAAGTGAAGTATGTTCATGCAAATTCTGAGAGCGATCTGTTGTTTACAATGAATAATTTAATTTGGTGGAGGATACTGTTACAAGGGTTATTGTTGTGCCTTGTCTGCTTTCCCCGCAGCCGGGCCCGTCTTATCTGCTTCCGAATGCTGAGGAATGTCCTAGCATGCCTCCCGGCCCCAGCCCTGGCTCCATGCCCAGACAGGCCGAAGAAGAAGAAGTGCCTCCAGCCCCCAGCCCTGGCTCCATGCCCAGGCAAACGGAGCAACTAGACCTCTCCCCCTCCCCCACAGCATGTGAGCCTGAGTAAGGTCAATTACCAACAGCTGCAGACTGGAGTGACCCTCGCTTCAGGAGAATTGGTAGGCAGTGGCAACAGAAGGAAGGGAGTGGCAGGCCTGGATAAGTGCTGAGTCATGGAGCCACATCCCATGGCCTATATAAAGGATCTGCTTTCTGGCATTCTCTGAGTCAAAGACTACCTTATCTTGCTGAAGTCACTTTCTGGTCTCCTGCCTGCCTTGAGAACTTTGCTAGGACTTTGGCAGAGCTGCAGAGGCACGCCTGATTCGGATTTCCCTGACCTGGCCGTCAGCGGAGGAGTGGGACACAACAGTTATGTCTGCAGTCTTGGCAGGATTAGTTTGAGATGTATTCCCTGACTCTCGAGGAGCTGCCTTCAGCTGCTCCTGTGAGATATTTCCACTTTCTGTCATATGTAGATATATACCTGTAATGATGGCTTGTTCGGGATTCTTTTATTTATCATTAAAACTACTTGAAACATGGTGTCAGAAGTCTGAATCCATGTCTCTGGATACATTTCAAGCATACTCCCCAAAGCTAAGCAATGGAAGTATGGCAACTGCTAACAGTATACCTCTGCCTGAGGCTATGAGGGTGAGTGGAGACTGCGACAGCAATTGGAATAAGTTCAGAGCAGAGTTAGAAGATCATGCCTTAGCTACAGGCTTGGATGAGAAATCAGCAGCAGTTCAACCTGCCGCATTAAGGAGATTGATGAGGAGTGAATGCCTCCATATCTACAGACATAACTTAACCCTTTCTGTGGAGCAAGAAAGAGATACCAAAGTTATTCTAGATGCTTTAGAGACTTATTTCAGACCTCTCAAAAATGTGATTTTTGAAAGATATATATTTGGCAGCTGCAAGCAAGAAGAAGGTGAAATGATAGATAATTTTGTCACACGCTTAAAGGAAAAAGCTGCCAGTTGTGCCTATGGCCCAGGGGTGAAATGCTCCCGGATTGGACCGGCTCGCCTGATCCGGTAGCGATGGTGGCTGGTGGTTCGGAGAACTGGTACCAAAAATCCCTAGCCCTTGCCCCGTGCCTCTGCTGAGCCACGCCATCCTCAGAGGTTGGGGGTTTTTTTACTTTTAAAAGCAGTTTTTCTTCAGCTGAAAACATACCTTTAAAAGTGGGGAAAAAAGCCTTTGATGATCCCGCGGCTAGGCTGGGATTATCAGAACCCTTTAAACTCTTTTTTTTTAACAACCTCTTCAGCCAAAGAGATTGCAAAAAAAAAAAAAAAGGTTTTAAAAGGCTCCTCTGGCAATCCCAGCTGAGTTCCTCATTACCAGAATCTTAAAAAACATGTTTTCTACAAGCTCTTCAGCCAAAGAGCTTGTTAAAACAATTATTTTAAGAGGTTCTGGGCTGCTATGAGGCAACTTCAGCTGGGATCGTCAGAGGAGCTTTTAAAATCTTTTTTTCCTATGGCGATCCCAGATGAGTTGCCTCATCATCACAGGCTTTTAAAATCATTTTAAACAATCTCTTACAACAGTCCCCACCCATGCCCACCCAATGCTCTGTCCCCACATGCCTTATTGCTGCTCCTTTTGGGCTCCCAAAGCCATGCTTTACATCAGTTGCATCAGCTAGCAACTGAATCTGCCTGCCTGCAATCCATTTCCTCAGTGAGCAACTCAATCTTCCTGCTTTGCTGGCTGAGGAACTCTGGGAATTGAAGTCCACAAACCTTAAAGTTACTAAGGTTGGAGACCCCTGATCTAAAAAATATAAATAAAATAAAATAATAAAATAATAATAAAATAAAATATTTGTGCAGCTGAGATTTGGTGTGTTTCTGTAGTGTTTCACTCTAACTACACAAACACCCAAAATCTCACAAAGCTGTATGTGGCATTTTGTGTGTGTGTATGTGTGTGAGTCAGTTGTGTTGTGTGTGTGTAAAGTGTGAAAGTTGGTTTTTGAGCTTTTTTTGGTTGTGTGAGGTTCCTGCATGTTGCAAGGGCCATTTTGGGTGAAGTGCAGCTGCTTTTACATTGTGTGTGAGTCTGTTGTGTTGTGTTGTGTGTGTGTAAAGTTTGAACACTGGTTTTTGGTACCTCTTATTGTTTTGTATACTTTGTTTATTATTTTTATTATTTATTGTTATTGGCCAGGCCCAGCCAGTCATCTGACCACCAAGCCATGCCCATCAATTAAGCCACGCCCACAGAACCGATAGGGGAAATTTTTAGATTTCACCCTGCTATGGCCCCTTACGGGATGAGCTCATTTGGGACAAAATAGTTTTGGGCATTACTAGTGAAAGCACACTCCACCGTCTCTTGAGGGAGCATAATTTAAGCCTACAAGCAGCAATTGAGATGTACCGGACTATAGAACTTACTGTCAAACAGCTGAGAGTCTGAGAGCAGGGTAAGGATTGTGTTAATATAGTCTCTAAACAACAGCCAAGTATGATGAATTATCAATACAAATATCAGCATAAAAGGCAGTTTTATAATTCATCTGTAAACAATCAAGTAGCATGCAAATATTGTGGCAGTATGCATATACAAGGTGCCCTACATATGGCAAAATCTGCAGAGTGTGTGGGAGGCTAAATCACTTTGCAGGAGTGTGTCAGGCACGGAAAAGGGAAGTGAGGAAGCTGCATACAATTGAGCAAACGTTAGACCCGGAGAATGCATCTCAGGAGAATACATCCTTGTTCATCACTGATTTGGTTTATAGGAAAGAATGTATTGGCACAATACACTCCAAGGGCAAAAAATGGTTTGTGAATCTCAGGTTTAATAACATAATTCAACCCTGCCAGGTGGACTCAGGTGCAACCTGTGATGTTATGAGTTATGGGCCTATTTCAAACAGAATGCAGCTTACGTGGGGATATTTATAAACTTGGAGATTGTGGAAGCTGATCAGAAACCATTATTGTCAGGATCAACATGTGAGCACTTGGGGTTGATGCAGTTTACTTTACCGGCTGAACTACACAATGTTGTGAGTTACTCCCCTAAATCTCTGGTGGGGCCATTGACAAAACAGCAAATCCTCCAGCTATACCAGGAAGTGTTTGAGGGCCCCATAGTATCTGTTCCAGGAGAGTTTCATTTTGAACTTGACCCTACTATTTCCCCAGTACAAAGTGCACCATGCAATGTGCCTATAGCTATTAAGCAGCAGGTTAAAGCACAACTGGATAAGTATGAGGCGGAAGGACATATTACATCACTGAGCCCACTGACTGGATAAACAACATGGTTGTTATTCGGAGGCCGGAGAAGATTAGAATTTGCATTAATCCCAAATTTCTGAATATGGTCCTGAAACGGTCACATTATTTAATGCCAACGCTCGATGACGTTTTGCACAAGCTACCCAAAGCATGGGTTTTTATGCTTGTTGACACTAGACATGCCTTCTTACAGTGTACACTGGATGAAATGAGTAGCTACATGACTATGTTCTGGACCCCATGGGGTAGAAAAAGATGGCTTAAATTACCCTTTGGAGTTTCGGTAGCACCAGAGGTGTATCAACGAAAGCAGCACAAACTATTGAGTGGGCTCAATGGAATTGAGCCAATAGCTGTTGACATTCTTATAGTTGGCTGTGGTGAAACAGACAAAGAAGCTGAGCATGATCATGATGAGAAGCTAACAGCACTATTAGATCTGTGTAGGCAGGTGAGGTTAAGGCTCAATGTAAAGAAGTTGCAATTTAAGGTGCACGAAGTCCGCTTCCATGGGCATATTTTGTCCTCACAAGGTTTAAAAGCTGATCCAGATAAGATTAGAGCCATTGTGAAGATGCCACCGCCTGCTGATGTTAAATCAGTGCAGAAATTTATCTGCACAGATTTGTTACCTATTTAGCAAAATTTCTGCCGCACCTATCGGAGGTGTGTCAGCCATTGAGACGCCTTCTGGACAAAGATGCCATTTGGCATTGGCTTCCCAAGCATGAGCAGGCAGTCCTCTTTGTAGACTTTAGTTCAGCATTCAAAACCATCATCCCAGGCACTCTTCTAACTAAGCTAAACCAGCTACAGGTACTTGAACAGACTTGTAAGTGGATCACAAGCTTCCTAACAAACAGGAAGCAGCAGGTGAAGCTAAACAGGATCACTTCAGATATCTGTACAATTAGCACAGGAGGCCCCCAAGGCTGTGTGCTCTCCCCACTTCTCTTCTCTCTGTATTTATTTATTTATTTATTTATTTATTTATTTATTTTATTAATCACATTTATATACCGCCCTATCTCCTGAAGGACTCAGGGCGGTTCACAGGCAAGTAAAAACATATAAATACAAATTAAAATAACAATTAAAAAACTTATTCTAAAAGGCCGAATTATTAAAAAGCAGTATAAATAATAAAACCCATTAAAAACCAACATAAATTTAAAATCTAATCCAGTCCTGCGCGGATGAATAAATGTGTTTTAAGGAAGGTTCGGAGGTCCGGAAGTTGACGGAGTCCTGGGGGGAGTTCGTTCCAGAGGGTGGGAGCCCCCACAGAGAAGGTCCTTCCCCTGGGTGTCGCCAGACGACACTGCCTAGCTGACGGCACCCTGAGGAGTCCCTCTCTGTGAGAGCGCACGGGTCGGTGAGAGGTATTCGGTAGCAGTAGGCGGTCCCGTAAGTAACCCGGCCCTATGCCATGGAGCGCTTTAAAGGTGGTTACCAAAACCTTGAAGCGCACCCGGAAGGCCACAGGTAGCCAGTGCAGTCTGCGCAGGATAGGTGTCACACGGGAGCCACGAGGGGCTCCCTCTATCACCCGTGCAGCCGCATTCTGGACTAACTGAAGCCTCCGGATGCCCTTCAAGGGGAGCCCCATGTAGAGAGCATTGCAGTAATCCAGACGAGACGTCACGAGGGCGTGAGTGACCGTGCATAGGGCATCCCGGTCTAGAAAGGGGCGCAACTGGCGCACCAGGCGAACCTGGTAGAAAGCTCTCCTGGAGACGGCCGTCAAATGATCTTCAAAAGACAGCCGTTCATCCAGGAGGACGCCCAAGTTGCGCACCCTCTCCATCGGGGCCAATGACTCGCCCCCAACAGTCAGCCGTGGACTCAGCTGACTGTACCGGGATGCCGGCATCCACAGCCACTCTGTCTTGGAGGGATTGAGCTTGAGCCTGTTTCTCCCCATCCAGGCCCGTACGGCTTCCAAACACCGGGACAGCACTTCGATAGCTTCGTTGGGGTATAAAGTATACCAATGACTGCATCTCCAATGATCCATCTGTTAAACTACTGAAGTTTGCAGATGACACAACAGTGATCGGTCTCATTCGAGACAATGATGCATCCACATACAGATGGGAGGTCGAACGACTAGCCTCGTGGTGCGACCATAACATACTGGAACTGAACACACTCTAAACCATAGAAATGGTGGTAGACTTTAGGAGAAACCCTTCCATACTTCCACCTCTCACAATACTAGACAACGCAGTATCAACAGTAGAAATCTTCAAATTTCTAGGCTCTACCATATCGCAAGATCTAAAATGAACAGCTAACATTAAAAACATCATCAAAAAAGGACAGCAAAGAATGTTCTTTCTGCACCAACTCAGAAAGCTCAAACTGCCCAAGGAACTGCTGATCCAGTTCTACAGAGGAATTATTGAGTCTGTCATTTGCACCTCTTTAACTGTCTGGTTTGGTTCTGCAACCCAACAAGACAGATACAGACTTCAGAGGATAATTAGAACTGCAGAAAAAATAATTGCTACCAACCAATTGCTCCATTGAGGACCTGTATACTGCATGAATCAAGAAGAGGGCCATGAAAATATTTACATCCTGAACATAAAACTGTTTCAACTCCTACCCTAAAAACGACGCTATAGACCACTGCACACCAGAACAACTCGACACAAGAACAGTTTTTTCCCAAACGCCATCACTCTGATAAACAAATAATTCCCTCAACACTGTCCAACTATTTACTAAATCTGCACTATTAATCTTCTCATCGTTCCCATCACCTATCTCCTTCCACTAATGACTGTATGACTGTAACTTTGTTGCTGGTAATCCTTATGATTTATATTGATATTGTTTCCTGATTGCTTATTTGTACCCCATGATTATCATTAAGTGTTGTATCATTAAGTGTTAAATTTGTACCCTATGATCATCATTAAGTGTTGTAAGTGTTGTACCTTGATGAAGGTATCTTTTCTTTTATGTACACTGAGAGCATATGCACCAAGACAAATTCCTTGTGTATCCAATCAGACTTGGCCAATAAAAATTCAATTCAATTCAATTCAATTCTATTCTATTCTATTCATTGTTTATGGCTGTAAACTACTCAAGGGCTGGGAAGTGGCTCACCAGGCTAATGCAGTCTGTTATTAACACACAGCTGCCTGCAATTACAATTACTGCAGGCTCGAGTCCCACCAGGCCCAAGGTTGACTCAGCCTTCCATCCATAAGGTAGGTAAAATGAGGACCCAGATTGTTGGGGGGGTAATAAGTTGACCTTGTATATAAATATACAAATAGGATGAGACTATTGCCTTACACAATGTAAGCCGCCCTGAGTCTTCGGAGAAGGGCGGGATATAAATTTAAATTAAAAAAAAATATTGACATAACAATCTGAGCTGCGAGGAGGCATTGTTTTGCCATAAACTCAGTTGAATTTTTACCATGGTATCCTCTCTATGTTCTAATCTTTCTTATTATTTTTGGGCTTTCGTTTGACTCTCTTGCAACAGATACCCGGGTTGGTTACTTGTAATGATGACTGGCTATCATTTTGCTCTTCCCCAAGAAATGAGGAAAGGTCTAATTGTTGTTTTGCCAGCTCTTTTTGGAGGTTCCATTCTAGTGCTTCAAATTTGTTAGAGGTGAGGGAGAGAATTTGTTTTACTTATAGTTCTCTTTTATGCAAAGTGCTCCTCAGTTCTTTGCTGTTTTGCAAAGTTTAAAGGAGAGAGAAACACTATGGCGTTTCTTTCTTTTCTCTGTAACTATCAATTCCAGGCAAAATCCATTAACTGTGTATTTGACTTCACTATCATCTCATCCAAACAAAATTAGTTAAGTAAAAATAAGTCCAATAAAAGTACTAAAAAATTACTTATATAATAAAATAATAAAACTAAGCAAAGTTGCTATAAATGCTGTTGGCTGGGCTGACTGCTCAGCCCAGCAATAGCATTAAAATCAATGATACTTACCTTGGAAAATATACATGGGACTAAAATCTAAATTATTTAAATGTACACTATTTACACTAATCATATTTTTAGAAAATTATTAATAACTAGTGTGAATAATACCAATGTGGCTAAAACTTTTTAAGAAAGTCAGGACATGCAGAAGCTGAAATATAGGTTAAAACAATGCTATCAAACATTTATTGTAGCTTTATTATGTAACAATTTCTTTGTATAAAGTTACAAATATAATTCTTAAGTCACAAAAGTGCACATATAGTATTATTTTAATGAAAAGATAAGTAGCACTTAAATTGTCATTAGAACTATATTTTCTTTCATTCAGCAGGTGTCAGTGTAACACAAGCTAGGTTGTAATAGTTAAAGTTAAAGTTAAAGTCAAGTTAAAGAAAAATAGTGTAAACAGGTCTGTTTTTATAGTCAAATCTTTCTTGCTATTTTACAATATAAAATAAGTTTGCCTATTTTAATGGAACCTGGTTGTAATTCATCTGCTACATTTTATAAATAAGACTTACCAGTAAGTGAAACAAATAAAGGTTAATATAATCTAAATCATTATTTTAAAATGATGCATAATTGTAAAATTTTAGGAAAAATTTTAAGCTTAAGAATTCCAACATTAAAAACTCATGAAAATTGTAGTGACTTCTATGTTCTGTAAATTTGAGAAAATTAGCAAATACTGGTATCAAATTTCCTCCAAGTAGAGGATAGAGTGGAATGGGGTAGAATGAGCAGAGAATAAGATATCCACTTTTCATTAGGCTTTACCGCAAATAGCATCAAATTTAAATTTAATTTTTTAAAATTGTAATTTGATTTCACTCCTTTCTTGGTACCTTATTTTGTTTCACTATATCATTATTTTTAACTTTGATTGGGAGCCTCACAATTGGAAAATGTCTGAGTTTCTCTAGAATAGAATAGAATAGAATAGAATAGAATAGAATAGAATAGAATAGAATAGAATAGAATAGAATAGAATAGAATAGAATAGATCAGAACAGAACAGAACAGAACAGAATTTTATTGGCCAAGTGTGATTGGACACACAAGGAATTTGTTTTGGTGCATATGCTCTCAGTGTACATAAAAGAAAAGAAAAAGAAACAGAAAGAAAAAAAATACCTTCATCAAAGGTACAACATTTACAACACAAATGATGGTCATAGGTTGCAATTTAACCCTTAGTGATAGCAACGAAAAGTTATAGTCATACAGTCGTAAGTGGAAAGAGATTGGTGATGAAAACGATGAGAAGATTAACAGTAGTGTAGATTTAGTAAATAGTTTGACATTGTTGAGTGAATTATTTGTTTAGCAGAGTGATGGCCTTCAGGAAAAAACTGTTCTTATGTCGAGTTGTTCTGGTGTGCAATGCTCTATAGCGTCGTTTTGATGGTAGGAGTTGAAACAGTTTATGTCCAGGATGTGAGGGATCTGTAAATATTTTCACAGCCCTCTTCTTGATTCGTGCAGTATACAGGCCTTCAATGGAAGGCAGGTTGGTAGCAATTATTTTTTCTGCAGTTCTAATTATCCTCTGAAGTCTGTGTCTTTCTTGTTGGGTTGCAGAACCAAACCAGACAGTTATAGAGGTGCAAATGACAGACTCAATAATTCCTCTGTAGAACTGGATCAGTAGCTCCTTGGGTAGTTTGAGCTTTCTGAGTTGACGCAGAAAGAACAGTCTTTGTTGTCCTCTTTTGATGATGTTTTTGATGATAACTGTCCATTTTAGATCTCGTGATATGATAGAAGCTAGAAATTTGAAAGTTTCTACTGCTGATACTGTGTTGTCTAGTATTGTGAGAGGTGGAAGTATGGAAGGGTTTCTCCTAAAGTCTACCACCATTTCTATGGTTTAGAGTGTGTTCAGTTCCAGATTGTTACGGTCGCACTATGAGGCTAGTCGTTCGACTTCACGTCTATATGCAGATTCGTCATTGTCTCGAATGAGACTGATTACTGTTGTGTCATCTGCGAACTTCAGTAGCATAACAGATGGATCGTTGGAGATGCAGTCATTGATATACAGAGAGAAGTGGGGAGAGCACACAGCGTTGGGGGGGCCCTGTGCTAATTTTACAGGTATCTGAAGTGATTCTGCTTAGCTTCACCTGCTACTTCCTGTTTGTTAGGAAGCCTGTGATCCACTGACAAGTCTGTTCAGGTACTTGTAGCTGGTTTAGCTTAGTTAGAAGAGTGTCTGGAATGATGGTATTGAGTGCTGAACTAAAGTCTACAAAGAGGACCCTTACATAGGTCTTTGGAGATTCAAGATGTTGTAAGATGGACGGTGGCTTCTGGTGGCTCCGCTATCTTTGACGGACGCCTGAAATGTGCCCACCATGGGATTCTGTAAAAAGCCGGCGAATATCAGCTGTTCGCCAGCTGAAAGTACTTTCCCCAGGTAAAGAGGAAAGGAAAGAGCAGAGGAGGTATAGGAAGAACTCCCTAGAGGCCCCGCTTTCTTGATCTGAAAGCGGGGAACTCGAAGGGGAAAGTTCCCTTGAAATCCCTCTGCAGCAGCTCCAGACCCAGCATGTCTCTGCTTCAGCAGAAAGAGAAGAAAGTGACCATCTCTGCTTCAAATGATTGCTATGGATTTTAATAAGCAGACGGAATAAACACAAGAGATCAGTCATTTAAACTGCAAGTATTAAATCTGACTTCTATTTTTTAAAAACTTTTTTCCGCTTACAATCAACATAATGAAACAAAATGGCGCTCGTTAGTTTCTGAGAAAGTAAAAGTGAATGGAGACTCTATCGTATTGTGCTGGACTGTAAGCAGAGCAGACTGGATTTTTGCTTATTTTTAATTTCTTTTTTTATCTGGATTTAAGCGGACTGCTGGATTACTTCAGTTTGCTTAGGTATTTGAGAAGGGGATTCTCAGTAAAAATTTGGCCATGAAGGTTCTTTCAGAAGAATGGATTCATGACTTTATACAGGAATATATAGAGAAAATGTATGTAATTATCCAAAAATATGAATTGATAAAAAATTGGGTTGTTTTGGATGAGAGTTTGGAGGAAACTAACCAGTCCAATCAGTACTTGGAAAATGGAGTGGAGAAGATACAAGCAAAAGTGGATAAAAATGAAGATATGATCGTGAATAAACAAGATGATGTAAAGAGGCTTTCTTTAAAAGATTTGGATGAAACATCTGAATCTGTGTTACAAGAGGTTGTTTCCCGAACCGATAAAATACACAGGGCTAATGCTTTACAAGAGTTTTCTTTCCAGAATGATGGAATATATGGTAGTAACCTGTGGATTGCTGGACAAAAGGAACAATTAGGAGATATTGTGATTGACTTTTCAAAAGGAGTAACGAAGGAAAGACAGAAACTAATGCATTAAAAAAAAAACGGCAAGAGACAAAAGTATTATTCTTGACAGAAGTTTTTTTCTGAAATATTAACAGATAAAAATATTAGCGTTCCTGAAAGACTATATGCAAGAAAGATCTGGAAGAAATGGGTTGATTATATGTTTGATATATATCACAAAAGACTAGATATTTGGAATCATAGTGTATTTTTTTTTCTTTTCTCTTAAGCGTGTGTACTAAGAAAAATGGTGATGGTTAGAGGAGGAAGGAGTAAAGTTGAATAGAGATTGTAATTTGCTGTATCAAAATTATTTAATGTATTATACTGAATTGTAAATAGAATACTCTCGAAAGACTTTATGTAAGAAAGATTTGGGGGGAAAATGGGTTGATTATATGGTTTATAGAAGTTACAGGGGAGATATTCTCTGAATTGGATTGGATTTTTATAAAGTTTTAAATACTTTAGGATTAATCTGCTGTATTGATTTATATATTTTATCAATGTTAATTGTTATTTCTTGAAGGATTTTGGTTATGTAAGGGGGAAGTCAGAGCCAGAGAGAAAAAATTTGTATAATTGTTTTGGAATAATTTAGCTTATGTTTGTTTTTGAACTATACTTTATGGGTGTTCTGGGAAAGGGAAAATTTAGTGAATGATTGTTTTTTGAACTATACCTTGTGTTTGTTCTGGGAAGTCGGGGGGGGGAGGAGGGTGGTTTTGGAGGGATGGGGGAGGGGATGGAGTGGGGGGGAGGAGGGGAAAAAAGGAGGGTGAAAATTTTTTGTAAAAACTTTTTCAATTAAAAAAAAAAGATGTTGTAAGATGTAGTGCAGACAGGGGTGAAATGCTCCTGGATCGGACTGGCTCACGCGATCCAGTAGCAATGGCGGCGGCTGGTTCGGAGGACCGGTAGCAAAAATCCCTGGCCCCACCCCCTATGCCTCTGCTGAGCCCCACCATCAGCAGAGGGTATTTTTTTTACTTTTAAAAGAAGGTTTTGCTTCAGCCGAAACATGCCTTTAAAAGTAAAAAAAAGCCTTTGAGGATCCCACCCCTCAGCTGAGATCGGCAGAGCCTTTAAACTTAAACAAAAAAAATTTAAAGGCTACTCTGGGGATCTCACCTGAGTTCCTCATCAACAGAACCTTAAAAAACATGTTTTCTGTAGAAACATATAGAAAACCTCCTTTTAAGAGATTCTAAGGCACTTACCTGATTACTGATCAACCTCATGGCTTTTTTCCCAGCCGGAAAGCCCCAGTTTTGTTTTTAGCACCAGACAGAACTAATCTAAACTTAGCTAATCTATTTCATCACTGAGTGATTAATGCTGTCTGGATTTCCTTGCTGAGGAACTATGGGAATTGAAGTCCACAATAAAATAAAATAAAATAATAAAATATTTGTGCAGCTTTCTAAGATTTGGTGTGTTTCTGTAGTGTTTCACTCTAACTACACAAACATACAAAATCTCAGAAAGCTGTATGTGGTATTTTGTGTGTGTGTGTGTGTGTGTCAGTTGTGTTGTGTGTGTGTAAAGTGTGAAAGTTGGCTTTTGAGCTTTTTGTGGCTGTGTGAAGTATGAAGTGCAGCTGCTTTTACACTGTATGTGAGTCCCGTTGTGTTGTGTTGTGTGTGTGTAAAGTGTGAAAGCTGGTTTTTGGTACCTCTTATTGTTTTTATACTTTGTTTATTATTTTTATTATTTATTGTTATTGGACACACCCTCCCAGCCATCAGACCACCAAGCCACGCCCACCAATTAAGCCACGCCCACAGAACCAGTAGGGAAAGTTTTTAGATTTCACCCCTGGGAGCCATATTAACAGCATCATCTGTTGATCTATTTGCTCGGTATGCAAATTGCAAGGGGTCTAACAGCGGATCCGTGATGGTTTTCAAGTAGGAAAGCACTAGCTTTCATGACTACAGATGTTAAAGCAACTGGTCTGTAGTCATTCAGTTCCTTGATAGTGGGCTTCTTCGGCACTGGGATGATGGTAGAGTGTTCGAAGCAAGAAGGAACATAGCACATCTCTAGTGATTTATTGAAGATATGGGTGAAGATGGGGGCCAATTGGTCAGCACAGACTTTTAAGCAAGAAGGAGTTATCTTGTCTGGGCCTGGAGCTTTTCCTGGCTTTTGTCTGTGAAATAGGTCCTGCACTTCCTTTTCTGTGATCACTAGGGGTTGTGAATCCAATGGGATGAGGTCAGTTGTAGGAGGCTTGGCTGTTGTTGGTGAGATGGGGGTTATGGAGATAGGTGGCTGTAGTTTCCTTTCAAACCTGCAGTAAAACACGTTCAGGTCATCTGCCAGTTGTTGATTTCCTTCAGCCTGGGAGGGAGGTTTGCCATAGCCGGTGATATTTTTAAGAGTTTTCCACATGTTTGCTGGTTCATTTGCTGAAAACTGATTCTTTAGCTTTTCAGAATAGCTTCTTTTTGCTGCTCTGATCTCCCTTGTTAGTACATTTCTGGCCTGATTGTACAGCATTTTATCACCTTTTCTGTAGGCTTCCTCTTTGGAATGTCGTAGCTGCTTAAGTTTAGGTGTGAACCAAAGTTTGTTGTTACTGTATATTCGCAAGGTCTTTGTCGGTATATACAGGTCTTCACAGAAGCTGACATATGATGTTACAGTACCTGCAGAGGTATCTTCAAAAATATTCCAATCAGTGCAGTCAAAGCAGGCCTGCAGCTTTAATTTTGACTCCTCCGTCCAGGTCTTAACTGATTTAATTGTTGGTTTTGTGGTTTTAAGTCTTTGCCTGTAAGCAGATACAAGGTGAATCATGCAATGATCAGAATGTCCTACAGCTGCACGTGGTAAAGAACGATAAGCATCTTTTAGTGTTGTGTAGCAATGGTCTAACGTATTATTGTCTCTAGTGGGACAATTGACATGCTGAAAGTATTTTGGTAGCTCTTTCCTTAAATTTGCTTTGTTCAGATCTCCCAAAATAATGGCCAGTGAATCAGGGAATTTGACTTCAGCCTCCATGATTTGGTCAGCTAAAGTTTGTAATGCCTAGATCTATAATCAGACATTTTCATTTCTATTTAGCTACTGACTGAAATTTTGATTGTTCTTTTTAGCCACTGTAATAACAAATGGTTGTTTTCACAACAAAGTAAAACTATAAATTTTCAATATGAAGGTAAATCTTCAATTAGTACTTTACAAAATGTTGGTATTATAAAGAGCAAGACAGAATTATTTATCATTGCCCAAAGAATGACTCACCTGTCCATTCTATTGATTGAAGGCCCTGAAATGGAAATGGAAAAAAGTCACCCAACAACATTTCACAATCCTGCTTTGGGTTTTTAAATAAATCCGTAAGGCATTTATTTATTTATTTGTTACATTGTTACATTTATTTGCTTTGGGATTTAAATAAATCCGTAAGGCATTCATTTATTTTATTTATTTATTTGTTACATTTATTTGCTACCAATCTCGCCTTGGGATTATGGTAAGAAAAAATTAACTGAATTCATATTGTTAGTGGCCAGGTTTACCATTTAAAAACGCTAGAGAACTAAAGTACTTTTTTGATTGAATCACTTATGAAAACTTTCTACAACCAAAAAATTAACACAAGAAGGATATTAAAAGAGTTTTAAAATGACCAGACATTTGTGCATTCAGATAAAGACATAACATATGCAACATGTTCATATCACCATGGCAATGCTGTAATGATCATAAGTGCAAGGACTGGTTGGAAGTCACTTTTTTCAGCATCCTCATAAGTCACTAAACGAATGGTCATAAATCAAAGATTACTTGTTGTGGCCTGCTGGCAGCAGAGTCAGACAGTGAGGAGGTTGGGGAGGAACACAGGGCAGTCCTGGGGGCTGGGGAAAGCTCGGACGAGGGCTCTGCATCGGAGGCAGAGGGGGAGATAGACAGCAAGGCAGAGGAACAGCTGGAGCCCGTTCCCAGTGTGTGCATGCCCAGAGCTGCCAGAAGACAAGAACAACTCCGAAAGCAGGGTCAACTTGGGAGTAAAGCCATACGTTGGAGGTGATTGACCCCTCCCATAGGAAACAAAAGAGGAGTGAACAGGCTTTTGCAGGAAACAATTCGTTCATTCCGTGACTCTGAGAAACTCTGTGCCAAGTTTTGCCTTTTGCCTCATTTGGAAACAAGTTATGTGGCAGCTTGCCAATCAAGATAAGGTATGTTGAGAAATATTCCTTTGAAAAAGTATTTGGACAAACCTTGCTGACGGTGAATGAAAGTAATTCACAGTCATGCAAATAAAAGAGGTTTTGGCGGGACCAATTCCTGTGGCCTGCTTTTTAAGGGAGCCTAGGTCAGAACACTACTGTATTATCATTATTGCTATTATCTTTAACAATATTCACTTTTAATTGAAAGCTATACTCTCGGTAAGCTAGGTACTCTTCTCCACAGAATATAAAAGCAGCACTTTTTTCTTTTATGTTAAGAAACTGAAATCCTTTTAATATGCATATTTAATATGCATATTAAGAATGAATAATGAATAGTTTAGAAATATTCTATGCAAAGTCCTGCTATTTTAATTCAGATGCTTCCACAGATTTCATACATTAAAGAATAATCTTACAAGACACAATAGCTATTTTCCTTAAAACATTGTGTCTTTCACACCCATGCAAAATAAGATGCCTAAATGATGTTATTTGATTAAAATGATTTCACATTATTATTCTGGTCTCAACTTAAGTTTATGTATGTGTGTGCTATTCTCAGTATGCAAAATTAAAATCCAAAATACAATTTGAGATTGATTATATAACTAATGTAACCAAAATTCCATAGATTAGATTGAAATAGAATTCAATTTAAAACAGAACAGCAACTGTAATAAAATATCTGCCAAATCTTCATCTATACTTTGATAAGGTACCATGCAAAATACTTTATTTTGTATTTAAAGCAGCTACAGGCATTAAGCTGTAAAAAACCTGTTTTCACTACCCTTTTGCCTTATGCTTCAGGGAAGAATACTGCCAAAAACACATTCTTGTGGCTGTGCTGTGGCCTGGTGTGTTTAGCTAAAGAAAACAGGTAAGTCAAACAGACTATAGAATTTGTTGCTTTCGCTCAGTGGCTAAGACAATGAGCTTGTCGATCAGGTCGGCAGTTCAGCAGTTCGAATTCCTAGTGCCGCATAACAGAGTGAGCTCCCGTTACTTGTCCCAGCTTCTGCCAACCTACCAGTTCGAAAGCACATAAAAATGCAAATAGAAAAATAGGACCACTTTGGTGGGAAGGTAACAGTGCTCTGTGTCCCTTCAGTATTTAGTCATGCTGGCCACATGACCACGGAGATACCTTTACTAGTATTCGCTGTAGTGGATCTTGTCTGTGGTTTCAAAAATATGCAGTTGATAAAAAATTTTTTTGCACCACAGGAGTTTCTAGTGCATCATTCTGATTTGTCATTTTGTGCATGTGTACAATTACACATCTAGCCTCCACCCCTGCAATGTCCCACTAAACTGACCTTGTATGAGCATCTTTTTCCTGCATGTAATTTCCTCTACACTGTGAACAAGTGTGCCGTGATTTCCACAGTAGGAACCCTAAGCAAGAGCTTTTCTGACAGCCTTTATTTAGGAACACCTTGGTGGATAAAGTTTGAACTTGATTCCCTGATGGAACATAGCATCAAGTTCAAAAGGCAGACACAGGCTGCCTTGCAATCCTGTAAAAACACATATTGGGCTTTGTAAAGTAAGACAAGGCAAAGCATTATCCCTTTCCATACATCCATCACTGCAGAGGCAGTGAGGATTGGGCCTCCACTGCTTCTTTATTGTGTTCTTTATAAAATAATCTTATTTCTGCTTTTTTGTGATTTGGGGGATTATCTTTCAGGGCTCCAGATCTTAGCCTACATAGGTTCAGTGTCTTGTTCGTTATGGTTCCACAACTGTATGCTACAAATAATAAGGTCTACCTTTAGTGTTTTACATCTCTGATAGACACACACATTCCCTTTCTTTCTCTTTCTTTCAACATGAAGAACCCTGGAAACATTTACTACAATGCATTTATTAGAAGTCTGTTTCCACCAGATGCTTTGGTAACAATCAATATGCTTGGATTAAGAAAGACTAAACTACAGTAGAAATTGAAGGCCTGATCAGGATAATTGTTCCTAATTGGGTTTTTTTTCCTTCAATAAAGGTATTGTAATTGGATGCAAATCTGTATTTTGTAGTCATACATACTATAATACATTTGTGTTCCCATAGTTGTATATATTTATTGATATTGATAGTCACTAAAATGCTTGTTTAATTTTTGGCAGTGGTTTGCTCTCCGAGCTTGTCAAATGTTTTGTTCCATGACTTGGTAACATCATCAGTGGGACTTTGGTAGAAGTATCTTGCTGACTTCTACAATTGTGGACAAGACACTTCTACTGAAATCCCACTGATAATGTTACCTAGCCAGTAACAAAATGTTCAGGAACTAAATGGCAAACTCAAATGACCAAACCACTGCCAAAATCTAAAATCCAAGCTACGAGTATTTTCTAGTATTTCAATGCTAGTTTAGTCTTTGGCCATGAATTAAATAAAGCAGAATAAAAATGACTGATGCATGTTAATGTTATACTCTAGAACTGTTGGAAATCTTTTTCCTTGAAAGCTAAAAACACTTTATCGTTATTGAGCTGATATACAACTGAGTTATGGATGTTAGCCCATTATTGATTTCAGACAGAACATCAAAAGTGTGCTGTGCCTTATCTCCTGAAGCTGAAGGCTTTTTTCTTAATCACAGATGGAGATAACGATCATTGTACTTCAATTTCATTTGGAAACTGGCTTCCTTTTTTTAATCACAGAAGAAATGATAGATTTAAACAGCTATGTCTGCAGTAATTGGTGAGCCATTTTTAAAATCTTAATTGTTGACAAAAATATGAATATATGCATTCATTTCACAATCTAACTGGAAATATACTGTAGAATTTTATATTATATAGACTATATTCTCTGTTGCCTAGTGTAAAATGCAAATTTTAATGAAAAGTATGTTTGTGTTTGTGAATCTATATTTCTCAAAACAGAGAAAACTAACATTGAGAAGACTAAGGAAAGACGCAGCTTTCTGTATCACACAGTGGCCAACAGTGAACATGAGAAATGTTCCAAAGTCTAGACTGATGATCTATCCTTTTCAATGTTTCTCAGCAATTTATCTATAAGCTATGCTGCCTTATAGTGAAAATAATTTGGTCTTTTTTAACTTGGTATTATCTTTTGAGATAGGTGACCATAACATAAAAAATACTGTTGTATAGTCTCAAGATGCGTATAACAAAATTATTATATAGAACTAGCAATTGTATAGACAACACAGGATTGCCATCTTCATTGAGCCATCTACTGTGACTCTAAGATCCCTTTCCTGATCAATCACTGTCAGTTTATATCCCATTAATAGATTACAGATTGTCCTTGACAGACAACTGTAATTGTGACTAAAATTTCCATCGCTAAGCAATGCAATTACAGTGCTACAGCACTTAGCAATGGCAATCTTTGCAGTTCCAGTTGCATGAACAATTCCATCGATCTGCAGAATCCTAAAGTTGTTCTCAGTAGTTTGGTCAAACTGATTTCAGTTATGTATGATTTCAATTATTGTATTTTAAAAAGAAACATTGTTGCCTTAGACATTTACTTTCCCCCCAGTTTTTACTACTGTACTATTTTACAGAAATTAAATGTATTAATTTATGAATTAAATAGCTTTATTTATTACTTACATTCTCTTCATTATTTAGAAGAGAATAACATATTTGGACCCTCAAAAACAAGAGCCCTCCATTTTTAATTCTGATGGGATTGCACTACCCCAGAGAGACCCAGAGTGGAATCTGGCAGTCCTCTTAGTCTTGCAGCTCGTTTGAAGAGCAGCTGGCAATTAGGGCTAGAAAGCCTTTGTATATCTTTGGATAGTGTGTCATTTGCACCAATTCTTGGATTGTGAGGCCCTGCTCACAGTAACCCATGCCTTTGTAACCTCTTGTTTAAACTACTGTAATGCACCCACATGGGGTTGCCCCT
Organism: Ahaetulla prasina; assembly: GCF_028640845.1. Lineage (NCBI taxonomy): Eukaryota > Metazoa > Chordata > Lepidosauria > Squamata > Colubridae > Ahaetulla > Ahaetulla prasina. Next base: position 82,448,461 of record NC_080543.1, on the reverse strand, counting down.
GAATAATTTTCAGAAACTTTAAATGCTGCCAGATATACTGCACACATAACACTTCTTTGTGGCTGCATTTGTTACTGGTGTGTTTCTGAGTACAATTCAAGGTGATGGTTGGTTATCATCTTTAAAGTATTACATGACTTGGGACCATGTTACCTGAGGGATTGCCTTTTCCCAAGAATCTCTATCCATCTAGTGAAATGGCCATATTGCAGATCCCATCAGCCAGAGTGCTGGCTGGCAGGGACTAGAAGATGGGCTTTTTTCCCCTGCTCTACTGAACATCCTTTCAGACATTAGAATGGCCCCAACCCTGTTAGCCTTTCCTAAAGCTCTAGAAAACTTGACTATGTTCCTGAGCCTGGGGTGCTGAATGCCCATTTCCTGGTTGCATTGCTATGTGGCCAAGCATCTCAACTGCTATGTTTATTTATTTATTTTGGATATTTTTATTTTTTATTGTTTTTATTGTTTTAAAATGTTTTTATTGTCTTCATTATATTTTTTTGTAAGCCACCCAAAGTATTTGACTGAAATGAGTGGCATAAAATTGAATAAACAAATGAACAAACAAATTTATATTTTTTTATGAAGCAATTCCTAAAATAAGATGGAAACTAGTGTATATATACACTATATTAAAAGATAAGAAATTGTTTACACTTCCTGCTGGTCTGATATCAAAATACTATGTATATTTCAAATAGACATAGAACATACACTATAGAAAATAGAGAACCAGTCTGGCGAGGTGGTTAGGTTGCTAGGTTAGAAACCATGAAAACTGGCTGAATGATTCTGGGCCACTCACTCTCTCAGTCTATACCAGACCCCACAGAGTTGTTACTGTGGGAAAAATAGGAGGTATGAGTGTTAGTTATGTTCACTACATTAAATTTTATAGATATAAAAGTATAATAGATAAAATGTGTCCATATCTAAATATGTCTGTCTATCTGTCTATCACCAAGTAAATCTGTCTATCACCAAGTAAATTGTGCTAAGAATTTTTGAAATGTAGTTTTAAACTCACTTACTAGAATATAATTCCTATTATATTCATTAATATTATCCAAAGAATCTGGGGCTGAAACATCAAATCCACAACTCTGGATCTAAAAATTTTCCCATTAAACATCTGAAAACCAGCTAGATCATATAAAACTGAAGTAAAAACATTTCTGCTTGCATCCAACACATTTTCATCTTCATCATTATTCAAGCAAATTTGTCCATTGGGAAACTGTATAAATTAAATTATGTAATGGTCTCTCCATCTTCAATAAATCTTACTGTTCTGTTGCCCAGAGTTCTGATTATTAGCCATTTATCAGTTTTAAAAATATGTATTGGCTTGATTTTTTGGATGAACTGTATGATTTAAGTTACATAATTTAAGAATTGTGCTTAATTTTTTCAATATCTGTATAATTTGCTAAATGCTACAAGCATCAACATAACCCGATTGCCTTGACCTTTGTGATATGCATACATTTAAGCAGAGAAGTAAACTTGCATGTGAATTATACAAAGATCTCAAGGAAATAAGCTTCCTGCTAAAGTTTTCATAACTCCATTTTCTAAATATATACAATTGTAACAAACAAATATAACTAGTAAGTAGACATTTGGATTTTGTAGCATAGTGCAGAATGACACCTGGGCAAGTGCTTTTCTGCTAAATCTATAAATAAGTATAATCATTTTGTGGCTCCCAAAGAATAAGGTAATGTTTGCTAATACGTTCCTTTTTTATTTTAAACTGAAGTAGCTGAACAAGAGCATTTGACAAAGACTAACTCAAAAGTCTGGTTTGTTTAACTGGGTTTTGCAGAGTTAGCCACCATTAGTTGTTTTTATACATTAAACCAAAATACCCATAATAGTTTACAAGACACAACAGTTGAATTCTAACACTGAATGAACAATATTATTTAATACAACATATAAACTGCATCTTCAGTTCCCACAAGGCCTTCTAGAATACCCCATTTAAAAAAATCACCAGAGGCTGAATGCAACTTTGGGTGTGGCTAAAGATAAAATTACACCTCATGATGATGCAGAAAAGTGTTTTCAGATTATGTCTGCCATATTTAGTCAAAGCAGAGACATAAGCCTTTCTCATTTTGACTGAATCCTTCAGAGCACGAACGACCATAAAAGAAGAATATACCGTGATTTGCAAATCGTACTGAAATTATATCCGTATCTCTGATCAGCTATTTCTCATATAAATGGCTAGGCGGTTCTACAATCTTATTAGTCTACATCCTTGGTCTCCGCCCCTATTATAGCTGTTGCTTCATCATGACAGCAGCCATCACTAATAGTGCAAGTCCCTAACGCCTGAGGATCCGCTAACACTTCGCCATCAACACCAGCTACAACTTGCCAGTGATGATTTTTTGCCATTCTTCTTCCCAAACCCCTCCACTTCCAGCCCCAGCCGCCAAAGGAGCCGCTTCTCCCCGACGGCTCCTTTCAACGTTTGCGAGCCGCAAAAGCACCCGAGCCCACTTATGCAGGCGGGCCTAAATCCGGCGTGCCTAAATCCACGTACAAGCGGGAGGACGGGATGGAGACGCGGGGGCGCTGCTAATGCCCGCCCATCTTCGGCCCACCATGCCGCAGGGGGAATACATGTTCCTATTGGTTCTCTTTCGACAAAGGCGTGGCCTCTTCCTTGCGCTTGTTTCCAATTGGCGATGGCTCGTGTCAATGACCAAAAAACAACCACCAAACAAGTTACCCAACTCAGCAACACCTCCCTCAAAGCTTTGCAAGCGGCCGCGAGTCTGAGCTGGGACTGGACGCGGGAGTGGAGAGTCGGAGCAGGCAAGAGCGGGAGGGAGGGAGGCGCAGGTGGGATTGTCGCAGGCGGACATAACGAAATCAGCGGCGGCGGCAAGAGGGGCAGCGGAGGTGTCCGTGACTGAAGCGCATCGTGGATCTGTGCGAGGCCCGGTGAGTCGCTGAAATCTGGGTATGGGAGCGTTGACTTGCTCCCGTCTGTCGGCCACCCTTCTGTCATTGCACTCTCCCTCCAGCCCTCGCCCCTTTGCTGTCATCCTTTCTCCTTCCCCTTCCCGTAACCGCCCCTTTTAAATCCCACCCACGCTCACCGCCTACCACCCTCTTACCAAGGCTGTCGCCCTTGAAGATGCCGCCTACTTCTTTGATGCGGTTCCCCCCGCGCCTCGCACACGCATGCTCCCATCTGCCAGCCGCGGCTGTTGCTCCCCACCTCTCCCCTCGCCTTGGTGCCTCCCCTCGGTAGCTCGAACGCGCTTGGCGACCCCTCAGGTTCGCCTACTTTTTCCGCAAGGATTTTCCTCAAATCTTTGCTTCGTGGGGTTTCTCCCCATCTTCCTCCCCACAGCCCATCTTCCTGCCCCCTCCCAGCAAGAGCTCGCAGCATAGGTGAGTGCCAGAGCTGACCAAATCTTGCATCCCTGAATAAATGGTCCTGAGAATTTTAGGAAATGACTGGGTTCCCGTTGCAATGAATCTCTTCTGACTGCCAGCCTGCTTGACATTGTCCTGGCTTTAGTTTAAGAATCTAACTCAGACAGCTTTTCTTCCTTCTCAGCTGCTGGTCGCTTATTTGTATTCTTATAGTATGTCATATGTGTCTTCCATCTGAGATGCTGTGCGTTTCAAACCCTGCCTCCTACCATGAGTTAGGAATGAGTAATTTTATGGATTTAGAGATCCTGCAGACATAAAATATTTTTTGTGTTTCGTTGCTTACAGTGTTCATTAAAGCTGTAATCTGGGCTGCAAGATGAGCATAAATTTATTTTCTGTTCTATTTTCTTTATTTGCTCTAGATTCTTGCAAGATATAAGACTAAAAAATCTCTGGGAATATTCATGCATGAAAGAAAATGTTCCTTTACTACCTTCTTCTTCCTCTTCTTGGTGAAAGAAATGATATACAGCTAATGTGATGGCAAAATCCTGGAAGCACCCTGGGGTGAAGTTTGGATTTTCTTTAGAAAGATAGGTTCGGGGATTCCCCTTATGATGTCACTTGATTTTGTTCTGAGGTGCAGCCTTCATGACTATCTCGTTGTAGTCCATTAATACCTTCAAAATAAAATATCTGTTTATTAGTTCTGCTATTAGAATTACATTTTCCATCACCTATACTGCTATTTCTTCTGAAAGTGGCTGAATTTTACAGTGCAGTATATGTACATTCTGGTGTTGGACTATATATTACTAATTTGCTATACTGACTTATTTAAAAGAATCCCTTCTGTCACATCAGCATTCTCAACCTATGCAATCACATCTAACATTACAATCAATTATTTAAGTTTTTAAAAACAAAAGTATTTTAAAGAAAGTATTTGATTACTAGACAGTGCAAATTAAATCTGAAGGTAATGAAGTAGAAAAATGTCCTAATAGAATATTAATTTTCAAAATTTCTTCCTTGGCCTCATGCTAAATATCTCAGGGTATGTCATCTTTTTTAAAATCTGTATACAATATTTGAGTGCAGTACACACATGTAGCTGAATAATGTTGAAATTTGCCACCAAATGAGGCAGTTGAAATAAAATCAGTGTGTTATGTAAGGTCTATGGAAGAAAATATAGTCAATGCAATCTACTTATTTTTTCTTACCTTCTATCTCCTGCTTTCTTTGATTAGAAAATTAGAAAATGGGGCCAATTTTTAAACATAGCTTCTCTTAAATGGTTTTATTGTTATAAGAAAGAAACTTGTTCCCATGGTTTTGAATGTAAAACAGTTCTTGGCAGGATTTTGATTTGGAATCACTAAATATATGCTAAACTATCATAATGTCTACATATATTAAGGAGGTAGCACAATCCTATTTGAACTTAATGGGATTTAAACATGTATAGAATTGCCCAGATAAATCGTATAATTAAATTTCCTGTTATTCAAGATATAAATTTCAATGCAGTATTAATTTTACAGAGAGTTATTCTGTAATTAATATTTGCATTTATGCATATGGATTGCATATTCTAAAATAGGATAAAGTTTTTCATATACACTAGTTTTATCCCTAAAACAGACTTGAAGATCACTGCTTCCATCTTCATGATATAGTTGAGATACTACTTTATTCCAGTTTTGTATTCAGGTTTGAAAAAAGAACTCCCATCTCAGATACTTAACCTGCAACTTGAATTAGCTATTTGATTAGTAAGATAAACATAGCAAGTCTGAATGCTATCTTCAGGAATTTAATTTTTTGCCTAACATAATTTAGAGCAATCAATCTACTCTCTAACATTGCAAATTAAATTTCTTTGAAATCAGTAAAACAATTGTGTGGAATTTTGGGTGGACTGCGGTGAATTTCATATTTATATTATTGCTCATTCATTTTTGAGGATGTTCTAATTTTTTTGATACCATAGTTTATTATTCTTAAAATCTGTAAACATAATTTTTCTGTAGATAGAAGAATAAAAGTGCAACTATTTTCTTTAGTTATTCATGTAATTTAATTACTGATTATTTCTAAGTTTCAAAATACATTTGTATGGCTTGCTTTAAAACAGGAAGCTGTATTGAATTATGTTTATAATTATGAAGACACTCTACATGAATCATATCTTCTTCCATATGTCAAAGTTGTAATAGAAGTTTTGAAGTTTTCGTATTATGGCTAACTATGTTAAATAGCATAAAGAGAATAAAAGCATTTTTATTCTCTTTAATGAATTCTCCTTAATGAGATTATATACAGATTAATGCACTTAAAATGCAAATGATTTATTTTGAATCAAAGATTAATTTTTTTAATTAACATTAAGAATTATTAGATTTAAGAAACATTTAGCAGAATTCTTTGCTCATATTAAAAACTTTCTTAAACCATTAACGATATGTTGTGTTTCTTATATAAGGATATTAAAATCTGTGCTATTTTTATTGTTTAGCAAATAAAATATCTTTGTTACACCGTATTTAAGTTATTATATGCAAACTAATCCTACGAAATCTTGTACATTCAAGAGATGGGAGTGGGAGGCAACTGTTTTGCAGTGATTGTCCTCTTTCCTCTGGTGTGGTTCCAATCAGTGAAATCCTATGAAACTGTACATTCACCCATTATTCTAATCTGATGGAATTAATTCTAAGAAAGCATGTCTATGATGACAATCAATAGTTAGAAATGTCGGCTGAAAATATAGGTCATCCCAGGAAAATAATTTAACTTTTATGAACTGGCATTATGGGAAAAGTTACGGCACTGAGATATCTTAAGACTTCTCAGTTGATGGTGTTGAAGGCAGAAACTTTGTGTGACCATTACAGTAATTCTTTCTATCAATGCATGAAAAAAGACTAGACAACTAGAAAAATAGGCAGGATGAGAAGGCAAAAAACTTAAAGTTTTAATAACACAAAACAATCTGGAAATAAAAGTCTGACTATCTGTCTGGAACCCACACTGCATATCGGACATTAATACAATTGAACGTGTCCAGAAAGATTTCACAAGAAGAGTCCTCCACTCCTCTGCTCGCAACAAAATAGCTTATGCCACCAGACTTGAAATTCTGGGCTTAGAAAACTAAATTTAGCTCATAAAATTATCTGCTACAATGTCCTACCTGTCAATGACTACTTCAGCTTCAACCACAACAATACATGAGCACACAATAGATACAGACTTAAAGTGAACCGCTCCAAACTCGATTGCAGAAAATATGATTTCAGCAACAGAGTGGTCAAAGCCTGGAATGCACTACCTGACTCTGGTTTCAAAACCCCCAAAATTTTAACCTAAGACTCTACTGTTGACCTCACCCCATTCCTAAGAGGTCTGTAAAGGGTGTGCATAAGAGCACCAGTGTGCCTACAGTCCCTGTCCTAATGTTCCCTTTAATTGTATTCATTTTATGTATTCAATTCATGCGTATACTTATATATATTACCTAAATCATTCTTGACTAAAATAAATAAATAAATATTTCTTAATATATCTATCAATTGACTATGAAAGATCTATTAATCATCTTTGACTTTAAAACCCTTAACTAATAATATGGGACATCTTTTATAATGTTTGAAATCTATTTTATTTATTTAATATTCCATTATAATTATTTATTTGGTTTTTAAAGTCACCCATTTACCAAATAACTTTTGATAGCTTATATAGAATACACAGTACAAATAGTAGAGCCAGAAGGGAGGAAAACGTCTGAAGCACCCCACAAAACAGGGGCCTTGGGCTAGATCTCTCCCAACCAACACTGATTGAAATCCCAGAGGAAAGAGGACAATTACTGCAAAACAGTTGCCTTCCACTCCCATCTCTTGAAATTGGTCCAGAGGTATACCATGATTGGTGGCATTGAAAACTGCTGATAAAGCAAAAATTGTGAGAATGGATGTACTTCTCTCATCCTGGTTTTGTCAGAGATACTTCCCAGGTGAGATCAATGCTTTCTCTCTATTCTAACCAGCCCTGAAGCCTAAATAAAAAGCTAGATAATTCACTTCCTTCAGGGGTCTTTGAAACTGCAGTTCAACCATCTTTCCCATAATCTCTTGGAGGTTGTTCAAAAACTAGTTAGTACTGTTGGTTCTAGTGAATATTTCCTGAAGATGGTCTGTACTAATAAATTCATCACTGTCTGGGCCCAATCATTGTCATTTCCCTGGAGATCTTGTTAAACTAAGAGAAACATGGATCAACATACATGTGGCTGCACTACTTCAAAACTTACAGGCTGAAACTTCTCCCAAATAATCAGGCTAGACTATACCTCAGTCAGCTAAGAAGGAACCTGTATAATTGGAGGATTTGAACAATGTTATACTTAAATCAGCTGTGAAATCTGTCCGGATCTCTACGGCTCGTATGAACTGGTAGCACTGCTGGTGGGAGGCTTCGCCCACCTGCCGGGACATCATTATGTCTCGTTTTTGACCTGCGCATATGTAGAAGGTGCTCATACTCCTGAATCGGTAGCAAAGGCAAGGGCATTTCACCGCTGACTTAAATGCCTAAGATGTATTTTAAAATGTAAACCTTAAACAATTCATGCTTAAATTGAGTCCTAGGAAGGCAAAAAGGTATCTTTCCAGTAATATTTTTTAGGAGGATTTACATGGTGTCATATAAAATTACCATTTTTTACATGTAAAAAACCCACTACATTATGAACCTAAAGAAAAACTTTCAGTTACCGTATTTTTTGGCATATAAGACGCACCTTTTTACCCCCAAAAAGAGGGTGAAAATCTGGGTGCGTCTTATACACCAAATGTAGCCCCGCCCACCCACTGCCCCCCACCCTTCGGAGGTTGTCGGCCGAAAATCCTCTGTGGAAAGCGGGTCGGCTGTGGATTGTGCTGTGGGTCGGCTGTAGGACATAATCTGGGCACTCTTCTTCCCCTTTTGGCATCGTTGATGCATTTCTGCTTTGCTTGCTTTTCAGAAAATGGTTGCAGGCGCCGCTTGGCTTTGAGGAGACGAGGCGGAAGAGAAAGCCGTCCTTCTTCACTGCTTGGGGAGTCGCTGCCATGGGTCGGGAATCGAGGGTGCAAAGGGACGGCAGACTTCAGGAGCCTGCTTGGGTGTTGCGTTACTGTGGGAATCGCTTCGGGCAATAGGGGAGGAAAAAGAGCGTCACCTCCCTGCATGGCGTTTTCCGGTGTTTTTTTCCTCAATTCTCTGAAGCAATTTTCAAAGCTGCACGCCTTCCTCCTTTTCTGCAAATTGCTTCAGAGAATTGAGAAAAAAACAACCATGCAGGGAAGCAATGCTTCAAGGAAAAAGAGGGTTTGCGTTTCTTCCCCCATTTCCTGAAACGTTGCTTCCCTGAATGGTGTTTTCCGGTGGTTTTTTCCTCAAAAAACCACAATGGAAGCGGACACACACATAAAAAAGAAAAGCCTTCTAAAGATCTTAAAGATCTTTATTCTAAAGAAAAATAAAGTTCCAACTTCAAATTATAATAAAAGACAAAACAGATCCGATAATAACTAATTCAAATAATATCAAACAGTACCAAACAAATAGTGTAGTGAAATTCTGTACAATAGAAATGTCAACATCTAAGATGGCTTAGAAAATTTTCGTTAGTTTTATGTGTGTGTCTGCTTCCATTTTCATTTATATATTGTTTATTGCTTCCCTCTTCAGTCTATTTACAGATGTTGTTATAATACTGTCTTTTATCTCTTCTCGCAATCATGTGAAATTTTTTGTAAGTTCCTTCCTGAGATTTTTGTTTCTCCTGGCTTCTTGCCGATTTTTACTGTTTCTGGGATCCAGTTTCCTTTCTTCTATTTTTGATCTCTGGCATTCTCTTTTCATATTCATCTTTAACTGCTGCTTTGGTGTCATTCCAAAATTTCTCCAATTCTCTATCAATGAGTTTAAGAATTGTAACATGGTTCTTGATGTTCTTTTTGAAAATGTTTGGGGTTCATGTGTGGAAACTGGTTGCATTTCTTTTTCCTGTAGCAACTTTGGTATCCCAGTTTCCAATCACAAGCAGCAGATCTTTCTTGGATAGTTTGTCAATTTCAGACTGACCCTTACCCTGACCCTAAAACTAATCAATTTTCTCTTCTTCTGAATTAGTGTTCTGAGATAATCTTGAATACTATCATATTCAATTGTCATAAAGTCTAAATTCTATATTGATTTGTGCCCAGGAATTATCCTTGCTTATCCTTGAAAGTGTCCATTACTAATCCACTTCAATTAGGTGATGCCATAATGTCAATGTGTAGTTGATTTACATGTTGAGCTTTCACATATTCATCTTTCTTATGTTTCATGTTTCTACTATGGCTTCAGAATTTCTTTCCCTGCTTGACAGCATCAGCAACTGAACATCTCAAAGACATCTAGTCACATCATAAATATCATTAATATTCCAAAAGATCTTGAGTTCTCCCTCAGTAGCATGTTGAGTTTCACTTAGTATAATTTCCAAAATATATTGTTATCATTTTATATTTTTTGTCTATGTAAGTTTTTCTGTTAAAATATAATCATCATTTACGATTGCTTTCTCCCACATAATATAAATATAACAATATAAATCTTTATATTGTTAGTAAAAGTGATATTTCATTTTTCAGCATGTTCCTATATTGCTATTGACAAATATAGGTGTCTGCTTGCTTTTAGCTGGGCAACTGTGATGATGTTCATACTATTGGTGACTCTAATGGTATTATATATTCTTGACACACACTCCCAAGATTCTTTCCTAATCTCGCCTAGGAATAGGACAATCATTACCCCAACGACAAAGCGCAGCAGGACTTGAGAGAGGAGCAAAAGATGCTAGTTTTCAGTGTTTCAGAACCTGGGGAAAAGTATTGGGGAGAAGTTAAGATTATATCCGTTTATTAAGATGCAGGGTTTTTTGGCGTGGGGGTGGGGAGGCATGCTGTATCCAAATCAGAAATTCAGACTACCAGTTTTTGCAAAAACAACAACAACCCCACATTAAAAGACAAGATGGAAACATGAAGATGCCATAGCTTTGGTATTGTAGGACTGGGTAGGAATTCTTCAGTACCATCTTGGATAAGGCCTTTTCAGTAGCAGTTTCAAATACAAACAGGTCTTATTCATAAGAATGTAAGAGGAAATGGGATAAATCAGGCCAGAGGTTTGTGAGTCCAGCATTCTTTGTCGTTAGCTAGATGCATATAGGTGTTCTAAGCAATATATGATGGCAATAGTTTTCTTTCTCCCCAGCAACTGGCATTTTAGATTTTTAATTTGGGTGGTAGTCAAACTTCTCCATCTCCTCTATATATTTGTCTAGATTTTTTGCAGCATCTGAGTTATGATAAGTATTTTAGATCTTATTAAAACATCAACCCTAATTGCAATATTCTGTGTGTAAAACATACTTCTTTTTACTGTACCTCTATGTATTTAACTGTAGGTGATGCCAGTTCTAATACTATAGTGTGAGAAATAAACCTACTTTCTTTTCCTTGCAAGATTTTTATGTCTTTAGGAGTTTTTCATTTGCTTATCTTCTTTCTAGAATAAAAGATTTAAAATTGTATGTTTTTAAGGGAACTCCTTCCCAAATTCAAAGAATTGTCCTTGAATACAAAGAGAAATACTATAATAGATGTAAACTACTGAAACCAATTAGTAGGATCCCTTCTCCTCCTTTCCTGATACAGATGTTACTCATGAAATTAAAACAAGTTGATAATAGTTATAATTGAATTTAATCAAGTAATGCCTGGAAATATAGAACACTTGTTTTAGTACTCTACCCAGCGAAGAATTATTTGCAATGATACTTATTAGTGCATCCAATCCAAAGAGTGCCTGAGATAATTTTCTGATTCTCCCAGTCGGTGGGAACGCCTGTCAGGATGGGTGATATCTCGCGCCTGCTTGTTAGGACCGAGTCTGCTGAAACTTTATTTAAGCCCCGCCTCTTCCTGTATCCTCCAGCTTTTTGACTCGATCTTGCAAGGAACCGGATGGGTCTATCTCTTCTCTCTCCGAGTGTGCGATTTCTCTCAGGCAATTGCAAGCGATTTTTCTTTTCCTTTTTCCTTCCCTCCGTGCCACCAAGGAGTTGAGATACTGGCGAGAAGGGCTTTTGCCCGATTCTGCCGGTGGCTGCGTGGAGCGGCACAGGACTGTCAGCCGGCAGATCCTGCAAGGGGAAAGGAGTGATCCCCTTAAGGCCTGTTTCTACCTCTTCAGGGAGGGCCACTACGCAGCAACCCAAACCGGGGTTTTTTTTCTGCCGTTTGGGCACGAAGCATTTTCCGTGCCTTTCTTTACTGATCGCGCAAGAGCCAGATGGCAAGCGATCACGCTTCGGAGCGGTGAAGGATTTCCAAGCTCCTCCATTCCAGCCAGATCGGCGGATCGTGAGTAAAGCGGCTTCGTCCCACCTCCTTTACTTTTGGTGGGCTTTTCGCCCATCTTGTAGTCGGGGAATTCAAAATGGCGGATGCAACTCTATCCACCTCTAAGGACCACAACAGCCATTCCTCTGACCCAGGACAGGGTTCTTCTTCCTCCCACAGGGACTCTAGCTCTCATTCCAAGGCCCATAAAGTGAAGTCTTCCAGGGCAACCAGGGGAGAAGAGCGCAGGCACAAAGCTCTGGAACGGGTCATTAACAAGGCCCAGCTCCAGTCAGCAAACCATGACCTTAGCTCCCCACCCCTATCTGAGCCTCCAGCTCCTCCTTCCAGAGGCCATAGCCCAGCCAGGGCTTCTATGCATGGGGGTTCTACAGCTTGGTCACCTGACCATTTACCTACCTTAGGTCAACAATCTCCAGCCAGCTTGGGGCCCTTATTCCAACCTCTTCCTGACATTCCCACAGTTCAAGCGGCCTCCCTATCCCAAGGATTAGCACCTCCTGCCACACCAGGCTTTCAATTGCCTGCTACTGTGGGTCATATGACAACAGAAGCCATTAAGCAAGGCTTTGCCCAATGTATGCATCCCAGCTCCTCTCCAGTAGTGGGTGACCATTCCTCCAGAATGGTTCAGAGCCAAGCTTTGGCTGAGCTGGGGGAAACCAGTCATTATCAAGAATAAGAGCTGGAAGCTCATGGCTCTTTATCTGATGAGGAATTGAATAGGGTGATTTCCTTATCTGATGATGAGGGTTTGGAACCTGATCAGCCTTCGTTCATAGGCTTATTCAAGCCGCAGTTATTTTGCTCGCTCCTTTTAAAAGCTCAGAACACCACCAGATTGGGAGTTGTTCGCCCTCTCACAGGAGCTCAAGCAGAGACAGATCCAACCAATGTTCTTTTTGTGGAACCCTCGGTGGAAACCGAAACCGTCCCGGCTCCAAAGTTATTTGAAGACGTAGTCCAATGTCAGTGGGCGTTTCCGGGCTTTGGCCCTAATCCAAATGGTATGGACAAGAGGCTTTACAACATAGCCCACAATTTGGAAACATTACTACAGGTTCCTTCAGTTGACCCTCCCATAGTGGCATTAGCTTCCTCGGCTCCCATTACGGGCCCTCCTGATGAAACGTTGCGTCCTGAAGATAAACGGGCGGAAAAGCTGCTCATCAAAGGTCACCAAGCGGCAGCATGGGTGGTCAAAGCCGCCTCAGCAGCCTCCCTCTTTGATTGCTCCTCCTTGTTGTGGCTAAAACAACTGCAGGATCGGATCCCAGCGGCTGATGTAAGGTCCCATCAGGATCTTAACAAAATCAGTGCCTCATTAGAATATTCGGCCGATGCCACCCTGAACACCGCCCACTTTGCGGCCAGAGCCATAGGTACATCGGTGGCTTCAAGATGCCTACTCTGGCTCCGCAACTGGCAGGCCAATGCCCGAAATAAATGGCGTCTGGCAGCAGCTCCCTACTCAGGGGACAAGCTTTTTGGAGCTCCATTAGAACCACTTCTAGTGGAAACGAGGGACAAAAGAAAAATTCTACCATTGGTTCCCAGAAGAAGTGAAACGCATCTTCAACCGTACGGCCAAATCCAGTCCTTTTGAGCCACGGAGTCATTCTACGGACATCGCTCCCAAAGGTTCCCACCATCCAGAGGCCGCAATCTTCCGACTTCCAGGTCACACAGGGTCCTAGATTCCCTTCCTGTAAGGCATGCAGGGGAGGAAGGGGGCGTCCCTTTAGGCGCAACAAATAATTACACCTTTCTTCCAGTTGACGCACGTCTGGCCCAATTTGCGGACAACTGGGACCAAATAACCTCTGACTCATGGGTCAAATCCACCATCTGAGAGGGTCTATCCCTTGAATTCTCCTCCAAACCCCCGGGGTTTTTTCTACAATGCCCGGTCTCCCGTAACCTTTCCAACAGGGCATTAGTTGAATCTGCTATTAAACATCTGCTTAGCATCTATGCCATTGAGCTTGTCTCAGCAGATCAAAAAGGGCTGGGATTCTACTCCCGCCTCTTTATTGTGGAAAAGTCCTCGGGGGGGTTGGAGGGCAATTCTTGATTTGAAATCTCTAAACCGGTATATCATCTACCGCCGGTTTAAAATGCATTCCCTTTCCTCCATTTTGGAGGGCATTCGCCCGGGAGACTTCCTTTCGTCTATCGACTTAACGGAAGCCTACCTCCACATTCCGATCCATCCAGGGCATCGCAAATTTCTCCGGTTTGCTTATGCGAACCACCACTTCCAATACAGGGCTCTTCCATTTGGTCTCTCATCAGCCCCAAAAGTCTTCGCCAAAATCATGGCAGCCCTTATGGCACATGTACGCTCCTTCCCCATAAGGGTGCAAGTGTACCTGGATGATATCCTCATCCAATCTGATTCCCCCCAGTCCGCTAAACATGATCTGGAAGTAACCATCCATATACTTCAAACACATGGGTTCTCCATCAATTGGGCCAACAGCCACCTTTCTCCATCCACCAGAATACTCCACCTAGGGACAGTCATAGATTCTTCTTCCTCCATGGTATTCCTTTCAGAAGAATGCAGGTCAAGCCTTTCCCACCTGGCCAATCACTGCTGCGTTCACGCGCAGTCCTCCTTACTCCAACTGTCCCAACTGCTAGGGAAAATGGTTTCCTCTTTTGAAATTGTTCCATGGTCTCGCCTACACAGCCGCCTTCTGCAGTGGTACCTCCTGCCTTATCAAAAAAGCCAGCACAGCACATCCTGGTCGAAGGTCACACTCCCTCCAGATGTTCGGGACTCTCTGGCCTGGTGGTCTTCCAATGCCATAACCAAGGGAAGCTGCTTCTGGGACCTGCCCAGAACCACCATCACCACAGACACGAGCCTTTCCGGCTGGGGGGCCCACTCGGCATCATCTGGCGCAGGGCTGCTGGTCCCAGCAGGAGAGCAACCTACCCATCAACATCTTGGAACTCAGGGCCATTTACCTAGCCCTCCGCAGCTTCAGTCACCTGATAACAGGGCATGATGTCCTTGTCCTGATGGACAATACCACCACGAAAGCGCACATAAACAAACTAGGGGGGACCCATTCAATAGCTCTAATGCAAGAGTCCTTGCGCCTCGGTCTTTGGGCAGAATCTCACCTAAATTCAATCACAGCGGACTACATCACAGGGAGTTTGAATGTCCAGGCGGACTCTCTCAGCCGCAACTCCATTGACCCAGCGGAATGGTCATTTCATCCCAACTTGTTCCAGGAGATAACAGACAGATTCGGAATTCCAGCTGTGGACTTATTCACCTCCAGAATCAACCATCAGGTTCCCAGGTTTTACTCCAGATATCCAACCCTGGGGGCCGAGGCAGTGGATGCTTTCTGTTGTCCATGGCCTCCAGTCCTCCTCTACACCTTCCCTCCTTTATCACTGATCCCGAGAGTGATAACCAAGCTTCTCCACAAAGCGGAACTCATCCTAATAGCTCCAGCGTGGCCCAGGAGACCTTGGTATGTGGACCTCCTCAGACTCTCAGTCGCTCCATCCTGGCGAATTCCGGACAACAGGGTGTCGTGTCCCACCCCTACTCCGACGAACGAGTCAAGGAAGTCCGTAACAAACTTGGCAACGAAGCCTCTGCAGCTTGCCAAGTGCCTTCAAGGTTTATCAGGGTGACAGGAGTCCAAGTTGTGACTTCAGCGATAGGGTCCGGTATCAGCAAACTAGATAAGACTTTGCTTGACTCAAGGTTGTAATGCCAAAAGCAGGTCCTTTATATAGGCTGTGGGGTGTGGCTCCATGACTCAGCATTTATCCAGGCCTGCCCCACCCTTCCTTCTGCTGGTGTCGCCTCTCAGATCTCCGGAAGCGAGGGTCCACCCACTTTGAATGTCTTCAGCTGGATCTGCTGTCAGCGTCTGGGAAAGGGAGGGGTCAGAGGGAGTAGGCCCGGGTAATTCCAGCACCTGGCTGGCTTCCTGCTCTGAAGGCTGAGCCAAAGGAACACACGCTGTATGAGTGAAGTTTATTGGGCTTCTCCTTTCACTCCTTGAATCCTCTCTGGGCATGGGGCCAAGGCCGGGGGCTGGAGTCATGACAGGCTGTTCATCTTCATTATCAGACTCGGAGTCTGATAAAAGGCCCGGTTGGAGATGGGAGGGGCCCGGCTGAGGAGAGGAGGGAGGACGAGTCACAACACAGAATGTGTCTAACTCAGGGGCCTCTCAAACACCCCAATCCACAATGGTTCCATCTAACCACGTAGAGGTTGAGCGGAACCTCCTAAGGTCTTTAAACCTGCCAGAAGGGGTCATTACCACGGTACAGGCATCTCGCTGCGAATCTATGACCAGAATCTATGAGGCCACATGGCAGATCTTTCCTCATGGTGTGTCTCTCGTTCCGTCAGGCCAACAGAAACTTCAGTCTTTCACATCCTCCAATTTCTCCAGATGGGATTAGAGAAGGGTCTCTTCCCTAACACACTGCAACGACAAGTGTCGGCACTCTCTTCCATCATGGGCGGAGGATTGTTATCGTCCACAACTAAGGACCCTCTTATTCGGCACTTCCTCCGTGGGGCTTCTAATCTCCGTCTACCAACTAGCCATCGTTTTCCAACATGGCGACTAAATGTTGTGCTCACTGCCTTAACAAAGTCTCCCTTTGAGCCCCTCAGGGAGGTCTCATTACAGTTCCTCTCACTGAAAGTTTCTTTCCTCATAGCCATTACATCAGCAAGACGCGTTTCCGAGCTTGCAGCACTGTTCATCAGGAAAGAACTTTGCATTTTCCATACCAGTCGGGTGGTACTCAGGTTGGACCCCACATTCATTCCCAAAGTTAATTCAGTTTTCCACAGGACGCAAGAAATAGTTCTCCCGGATTTTTGTCCTTCACCAGGACATCGGCTAGAACATCTGTGGCACACCTTGGATGTGCGCCGGGCCCTCAAAATTTATCTGCAATGCATAGCTCCATTCAGGAAGTTGGAGGCAATGTTTCTTTCTTTCCTTACTAGCTCATTAGGCACCAAAGCGACATCCAGGTCTCTTAGTCGATGGATCCGGGCTATTGTAGCCACAGCCTACCAACTCCAGGGCATCCCGGTTCCAAGACACATATCAGCACACTCCACAAGGAGCGCAGCTACATCTGCTGCCTGGAGTTCACAGGCGTCTCTCCACGAAATATGTAGGGCAGCAACCTGGTCTTCACCTACACCATTTATACGACACTATCGTCTCGATGCCTATGCGTCGGCTGACGCTGCATTCGACAGGAGAGTCTTGCAGCAGATCATTCCCGACCAGCCGTCGTGGAACCAGGACTTTCCCTCCTTAACAGGACAACAGCTTTGGTATGTCCCATCCTGACAGGCATTCTCACTGACTGGGAGAATGGGTCTTGGCTTACCTGAGATGCCCCTTCTTGGTGAGGTGGGAACGCCTGTCAGCTCCACCCTGGTGTCCCTCTCCGGCTTTGGTCGATTGTGGGGAGGGGAGGTTACTAATTGTTTTTCATTTCAGATAGACACGTCAGTCTGCTACGGTGCCCTTGCTGAAAAGCTGGAGGATACAGGAAGAGGCGGGGCTTAAATAAAGTTTCATCAGACTCGGTCCTAACAAGCAGGCGCGAGTTATCACCGTTCCCACCTCACCAAAAATGGGCGTCTCAGGTAAGCCAATGCCCATTCTAGTTGCTCAAGCAGCTATTTGATTTTATCAGCTCATAAAAAAAAGAATTGAGGAAATAAATAAAAAGCTATACTGCATTTCCTTTCCACACATTTTGTACATATATCAATATATACAGTATATAAAAAACAATTGATTACCTAAAACTAATTTAGATACACATAGGCTGAATTGATTCTGAGGAAGTTTGTTACTCTGCTTTATCCAAGATAACACAAAGTGTTGCACTAATTCAAAAAGGATAAGGAGATGTAGGCTAGGGAAAATGTTAGGTTGTGTAGATGAAACCCAATGTATATGACCCCATCATTCTACCCATTCAGCCTTCACACATTCTTAGAAATTCATGAAGTCCTGTGACTTGTAAAATGGCTTTTAATTTTAATCTATCAGAACAATTTATTAAAATTGCTTCACATAAGTTAATATGAAAATAAACTTGCCATACTACTTCAGTCTTATTTATTTAGTGATGTTATCTCACTATAGAATTTTTGCCATGTAGAGACATGCAAAATAAAATTTAAAAAAACCCAGACTCAGGAAATTACAGACCAATTAGCCTATCATCAATACCTGGGAAGATAGTGGAAAAAATAATCAAAAAATAGATCTTTAGATATATAGATATTTAGAAACAAGGTTATAACTAGTAGACAGCACAGGTTAGTTAAGAGTTCATGCCAAACCAACCTTATTTCATTCTTTGACAGAGTAACTAAATTAGTAGACCAGCGAAATGCTGTGGACATACTTAAGACTTCAGCAAGGTATTCAACAAAGTAGACCACAACCTACTTCTTGGTAAACTAGAAAAATGTGGGATAGATAGCATCATCAACATATGGATTTGTAATTGGCTGACAAACTGTACTCAACAACAGGGGCGGGTTTCAAAACCTGTCGCTACTGGTTTGCTCATGGATGCGCAGATGTGGAGAAAAGCAAGGTTTTATACTTAGGCAGCAAAAACCAAAGATACAAGTACGAAACCTGGATCAAAAAACAGTAACTGAGAGGGAGTCCAAGTAGATGATCACTTAAACATGAGCTGGTACTGTGCGGCAGCAGCCCAAAACGTTAATACAATCCTTGGTTGTGTAAAGAGAATCATAGACTCAAAATCACATGAAGCATTAGTACCACTTTATAAATTCTTGGTAAGACCACACCTGGAATACTGCATTCAATTTTGGTCACCACATTACAAAAAAGATGTTGAGACTTTGGAAAAAGTGCAAAGAAGAGCAACTAGGATGATTAAGGGCTAGGAGACAAAATACTACCTTGAAGAATGGTTGCAGAATTGGTTATAGCCAGTCTAGAGAAAAGAAGTACTAGGGTGACATGATAGCCGTATTCCAGTATTTGAAGGGCTGCCACAAAGAAGAGGAGGTCAACTTATTTTCCAAAGCATCAGAGGGCAGGACAAGAAACAATGGATGGAAACTAATCAAGGAGAGAAGCAACCTGGAATTGAGGAAAATTTCCTAACAGCAAGAACAAGTGGAACAACTTGCCTTCAGAAATTATAGGTGCTTCATCACTGGAGGTTTTTAAGAAAAAACTGGACAGCCACCTGTCTGAAGTGGTATAAGTTCTCCTGCTTGAGCAGTGGGTTGAACTAGAAGCCCTCCAAGATCCCTTCCAGCTCTATTCTGATTAAACTTATCTTGTTTCCTCCAAAATAAGACATCCCCTGATAATAAGCCCAATCGGGCTTTTGAGCACATGGCAAGGCCAAGTGCTTATTTCAGGGTTCAAAAAATATCAGACAGGGTCTTATTTTTGGAGAAACACGGTAAATAATGCTGTTTTGTTCTTTGTTTTCTGTTCTTTTTCACATTATAATCAGAGATGTTAGTACAAAGAACTTTTGTTACAGATTCTGAATACTGTTGTTCTTCACTATACATACAGTACCACCTCCTAAGAATATTTATCACAAAGTTGTTTTATCAGATTCATATGGTCCAAAATTTTGTATCATGATTTGGTTATGACTTTTGGGGATCTATACCAGAAGACTGCAGGTCAATTTCTTGAATTATTAGGAATTGAAATGAATGCATGTTTATGTATCAAGTAAGTTCTTCCTATAATTGCTTCTGAGATTATAAAAATACGTTCTTGTACCTTTAAAAAGTATTAATTAAAGCCATGGCAAATAGAAACGAGATTTAATTAAGTTTCTGTTTAAGGCTATATACTGATATAAGTTTTATAGTTTCTCATAACTGAATATATATTGTCTCATGCTTCTGTACTTATATATGTATGGCTGTTTTCACAGGATTAAACATAAATTCTTCTTCCTGTTCCATTTCTCTTTTGAAATTGGGCTCTTTGATATTTATTTTTATGACATTTAATAAGTTCTTACAACGTGCTTTTCCTCATGAGTTTATACTTTTACAAGATAGTTGCATTTGATAGTTTGTAGTTCTTATACTACACTTACACTAGATTTTTTTACTTATTTTGTAATTATACAAACAATGTAAAAATGTGTTAACCTTTACTTCAAATCTTTGTTGATCTATTAAAAAGTGGTATTATCTATAAGAAAAAGAAATATTGAGGCAAAATTTCTGCTTGTGTATTTGCCTAAGATTATATATGTATAATTTTAAAATTTGTATTCCATCCTTCAAAACTACATTTTTCCTGAACAATTTAGAATACTACTTAATCACATGATTAAATGATTGAATAATTAAAATATGCAATAAAACAATTTGGTAACAGTTATGTCTGGAGAGAATTCTGTAGATATAAAATTACCATGATAAAATTCATTCCGCTGGGGAGAGAGAATCCAGGAATGGGTGTTGCTCTTCTCTTCTGCCTGGAGACTGAGCCTGTCATCTTTTTGACGCCTCCCTTGTCTACTTGCCTCCCAGTTCGTCTCAGTCTTCAGCCAGAAGAGATGTTCAAAACGAAACGGCTTAACAGTGACATCGATTCCCGGATTCTCTTCAAACCATGAGGCAAGGGGAATAGATTTTTTTGAAATTGCTGAGCAGCGATCAGGTCAGCTAACTGGTCCCCTGGTTAGCTTCCTTTCTGGCTATTTAAGAGTCAAGGTCCCTGACATTCATGCGACACAGCGAAGAGGGGCTTAATGCAGAGTTGGTTCCAATCCAACGAGCCGAGGTCCCTGGCATTACCTGCACAGACAGCGGAGGGAACAGTCCCTGCCCAGCTTTGTCTGGGCATGATGATAGCGGCTAGCACGATCGGTGCAAATCCAAGCCACGACAGCAGCAGTCCATGCAGACCCATTCTGCCTCATGACATGATGGAAAATGGCAACTCCAAAACCTTCCACCAGCAGAAAACCTCAGGAAGGGGACAATAGGGCTTTCCCTATAGCCTCCCCCAGCTGCAGACAGGGCTCCTCCAGCCAAAGAACTGCTGTCAAAGGAGCAACAGATTGGAGCCATAAGAAAGCCACTGCAAGCAGCAGAGGCTCCAAGGCGGCCGAAAAGGCCACTGAACAAAAAATGGCCAAAGCCAAAAAGGCTGGAAAAAGCCAGGGCCTGGGAAGCCCTCCCAAGGGAGGAGCTGTCATTTCCTGCCCTCCAGAGGAAAGGCCATTAGAGCCTTGCAAAGAACCAAGTCTCTTGCAGCCAATATACTATCACGCCTGGTCACCAGATGGTGCAAGAGAGCTATCTGGAGAGCTTTCTCCAATTCAAATGGAGATACTTGACAGAACTGAGGCTTTCTCTAATGCAGCTTCCACCCTGTTTGCAGCTGGACAGAGGGCCAAATTCCTCTTTCGAGGTCAAGGCCAGCACCTGAGGCTACCTTTACCCCAATTGCCGCGGGACTCCCCCAAAGGGAAGACAATGAGTCAGAATTGTCTGACCATTTAAAAATGATTATTTCCCAGGCAATAACGTAGGGAATAGCTGCAGGGTTGCAGCAAAAGAGTCAACCTCCCCAAAGCATTTCTCATCACCAGGCCCAGCAATTACCACCCAAGGCACAGGGCACTTGGATGAAACCTCAGAGCCTTCCATCTCAAGCCCCTTCCATTCAGAGCGGAGACTCCTCTGGAGAGGAGGATGACCTTATGGCTCTTTCAGAGGATGAGGGGATGGCCTCTGAACCATCACCCTTCACAAGTCTCTTTCAACCTGACTTATTCAAGTCCTTGTTTACAAGGCCAAAAATATAACCAATCTGGGATCTGACTCTGTCTTTGAGACAGCTCTAAGTACAATGGATTCTGGTCATATGCTCCTTTCAGAGCCAACTGTTGAGAATGAGGTAATTCCACCACCCAAGCTCTTCCTGGACATAGTCCAGAGGCAAAGGGCCAATTCAGGGGTGGGACCTCCCTTGACTGGAACTGAAAGGAAACTATAATGTAGCCGCAAACCTTTCTGAGACCCTGAAGATGCCAACTGTAGATAGCCTGGTGGCAGCCTTGACATCAGTTGTGCTCCTGCCCACTGATGCCATTGACAGCTTCAAGACAGATGACAAGAAGGCGGAATTGGCTCTCCGCAGAGCTCACCAGGCGGTGCTTCCTCTGTAATAGCTCGTCACCTGCTATGGCTTTGCTATTGACAAGCCAACAACAGGAATAAGTGGAAGCTGGCGTCTGCTCCCTTCATGGGCAGCAAGTTGTTCGGGGAGGCCCTGGACCCCATCCTTGTCGACAACAAGAACAGGGCCAAGGCCATGCCATACCTGTGCAGGTGGGGTGACCGACGTCGCTCGCCCTATTTTCAGAGGCAGCCCTTTCGGGCTCCAGACACGGATTTTGATTACAATCAGTCCCAGAGGCTATACCTTGGCAGAGAAGACAGACATCCAGACAAGTCTGAATTTTGGGACCATCAACCATTTCCAAACAAGTGGCCTTTTCGTGGGGGAGGAAGTCATCCCTATCGCCGCTCTCAGTGACTGCAAGGCGAACCCTCCAATCAGTGGCTGACTCAGCCTCTATGCCCATCAATGGGAGGCTACAACATCGGACAATTGGATCCTCAACATGATGAGGTTCAGTTTGGCACTCAAATTTCTCTCCACAAAACCCCCGAAGTTCCTTATATGTTGCCCCATGTCAAGGGACACAATAAAGAGAGGCCTTATGAAAACTGCTATTCAGCATTTGCTGGATATACAGGCCATTCAACCGGTCCCTTAGGACCAACAGGGATTTTATTCCATCTTGTTTGTGGTCCCAAAGAGCTCGGGGGAGGGTGGAGAGCAATTCTAGATCTGAAGAGATTGAACAAATATCTCACCTACAAATGTTTCAAAATGCAGTCTCTCCAGTCAATTCTGGAGAGCATCCAAGGGGGCGACTTCCTCACCTCCATAGACTTGATGGAGGCATACCTACATGTACCTATCCTGCCTTCTCACAGGCAGTACCTTCGATTCTTTTATGCAAACAAACACTACCAATACAAGGCCTTGCCTTTCGGCCTATCATCAGCACCAAGGGCATTCACAAAGCTGTTGGCAGCACTGGCGGCCCACCTATGGGCACTGCCAATCCGAGTCCAGTGTTACCTGGACAATAGTCTGATCCAGTCCTCCTCTGAGCCCCAGGCAGAGGAGGATCTGCAAAAAACAATCCAAGTACTCCAGGACCATGGCTTTTCTTGTCTTGTCTTGTCTTGTCTTGCCTTGTCTTGTCTTGTCTTTGTAAACAAGTTTTATTAGAGTTTTTCTTTCATCATACATATTTTATGAACAGTGTTGACCAGGTCACATCTTATACATAATAATCTTTGTAATCTATTCTAATCTTCCCATTTTTTCTATATTCATCTCTTTTATATATAATCCTTTATCACAAATTAATCATTTTTCACCATATTTTATTATTTCAGCTTCTGCCATTTTGTTCTCTTTTCAAATCCATTTTACATCATATCTCTGTTTCCAACTGCACCCATAATATTCTCTTTCCATATTTTCTTTATCTTATCTTATTTTCTTCTTAATACATAAACAATATTACTAATTGCCCTTAATTCCTAATCTCTTACAATAACATCAATTAATTACCTTATTTCTCCATTGCTAGATTTATTTCTCAAATTCCCCATCCCACTTTTTAACATTTCAATTTCATCTCTCAATTTAAATTGTCTTCAAAATTAAACCAAATTGCCATTTCACATTCCATCTGCTGATCTGTTTTATTATGAGCAATATACATCATATTCAAATCTTACATTAAAAACCCTTTAACTTGGTTGACTATCCATGGTTAATAATATTAATACAATTCCCTTAAATCTACTAATATGTACCTTATTATCCTTCCTCCTTTCCACTAATCTTCCCCTCTTTAACCATTTTCTCTTGGTCTCCCAAAAATTTCACTTCTTGTTGATTTTCTCCTTTTATCCCATTCTCTTAACGTCTCCTTTTTCTTCTTTTTCTTTTTGTATGTATTGTGTCTTTTCTTCTGAATCCTTTTTCTCACTTTTGAATATATTATTGGAGTAGTTCTCCCCAAGCTTTCTCCTAGTCTCTTCCCACTATTTCTCTCTTTACCCTTTGATTGATTCTTTTTGGGGGACGTTCCTCCCTGTCTACTCTTTTTGTGCCTCTGCAA
Organism: Ahaetulla prasina; assembly: GCF_028640845.1. Classification (NCBI taxonomy): domain Eukaryota; kingdom Metazoa; phylum Chordata; class Lepidosauria; order Squamata; family Colubridae; genus Ahaetulla; species Ahaetulla prasina. The sequence continues at coordinate 82,424,306 of NC_080543.1, read as the reverse complement.
ATCCCAGTGAGATCATCTAACTGCTTTTTACTTTCAATTCCTTTTCCTTCAATATCATTTTCTTGTTCCTCATTTATGCTGTCTTTTACCACCTGCTCTCCTATTTCCTGCTCTCTGTATTCCAGCAGAATTTCTTATTACCTTTTAGAGATTCACATATATTTTTTAACATCTCAATTAATTCCTGATACATTCAAAACTCCATATTGCCAATTTAACAAATTGTTAAGACTTTTAAATTATGTCACATTTAATTAGAACTTAAAATCTTAAAGTCTCTTTTTATTTTCAAATTCAAAGTACTCTTTTTCTACCAGCAGATGGCTCTCTCAAATCCACAATACACTCAAACCAACTAATTGTGAAAACTGTCAAAAATACTTTAAATCCACATAAAAATATTTTTCCTCAGGTTCTTTTATTGTTTTTAGTTTCTCTAAATCCAGTTATAAAAGCAAAAATCTTCTTGGGCTTTGATGCTTTAGCCTCCGCTTTGTCCTTCTCCTTCCATGGAATTTCCCAAATGCCAATTAGCCACTAATTTCAGCTCCGGGACACCTTTTAATATCCAAGTTCAGAGTTTTCTTTTACCTGTGAGTTGGCCAATCTCTCACCCGGTTCCAGCACTCCATTCAAACACCACTCCTGCACAAAAGCTTAGTCTGGTTTCCCCAGCTTCAGAGTGGTCATTTTGAAATGGCCACCACTCCCGCCGCTGGTCCAAAGAGCAGTGTCTAACCTACCGAGAAACTTGCCTGTTCCTCTTGGTTGACAGGCCGAGACACCTCTTCTTCTTCCCCATCCCTACAGGACTGTTCTGGTCCGAAGACCACCCGACAGCGGTTTGTCCGGCTGGATTTTCACAGAACTCGTCGGAGCCCGATATTTTCTAGCCGGTCTCACTGCAACACTTTCGGTCTCCAGAACCATGGTTTTTCGATCAACACCAAGAAAAGCCACTTTTCTCCAACCACCCAATTGCTCCACCTGGGAGTGAGCATAGACACTTCTTTATGCATGGTCTCCCTTTCACCAGAGAGACAGACAGTTTACAGGCCTTAGCAAGGCGCATCCAGAATGAAGGTACAGTATCTCTGGCTCTCCTGTCACAACTCCTGGTCAAAATGGTGTCCTGCATTTCCATCATACCGTGGGCACGTCTACATGCCAGGATCCTACAATGGTTTCTCCTGCCTTTCCAAAGGTCCGGCAGGAGCAACTCAACATCCAGGGTCCGAGTTCCACAGAAGGTACTTCAATCCTTCCAATGGTGGATGTCCCAGGCCATCAACAAGGGATGCTTGTTCAGAGAGCCTGACTGTCTGACCATCATGACAGATGCCAGCCTCTTCGGCTGGGGGGGGGGGCATATCCAGTCATTGATAGCCCAAGGCCATTGGACTCAGACGGACCTGAGCCACAATACCAACTGGCTGGAACTCAGGGCGACACACCTGGCCCTCAGGCAATTCCACAGTACATGTGGCAACACGTTCTGGTCTTGATTGACAATGTGCCCCCCAAGCCCATATCAATGGCCAAGGGGATAGCCATTCCAGGCCGCTCATGGAAGAGGCCAAAAATCTGGGCCTCTGGGCAGAGAGACACCTATCCATAAGGGCTGAACACATTTCAGGGGTGTGGAATGTCCAGGTGGACTGCCTCAGCAGAGCGATAGTGGACCATTCAGAATGGTGCCTGCACCCCACCCTATTTCAGGAGCTGACAGATCACATTGGCATTCCAGTCCTAGACCTATTTGCTTCACCATGCAACACATAACTGCCAAGGTTCTTCAGCAGATTTGCATCACCGGGGGTGAAAGGGGTTGATGTTCGCTGCAGTCCATGGCCCTGGGGGCTCCTATACACCTTTCCTCCCCTCCCGCTAATTCCAGCAATAATCAGGAGGGTGTTGACGGAAAGGGCAGAGATATTACTATTGGCTCCCCCATTGGCCCAGAAGACCATTGTTTGCCGACCTGCTCAACCTGTCAATGGCCCGACTCTGGAGGATACCTCAGGACAGAATCTCCCTCAACCAGGTGGCCCTGATCCATCCAGATCCACAGTGTCTCCAACGAACCATCTGGCGCTTGAGCAGAGGGTCCTGAATCAGGACAATCTTTCCTCCAGGATCATCCAAACCATATGGGCCTCTAGGAGGCCATCCACCTACAGGATATATGATGCTACCTGGAAGGCCTTTTGCACCTGGTGCTCCAGGATGAACACTGATCCTTCTTCGGTGTCACTGGCTCAAGTCCTGGGGTTCCTCCAGGAAGGATTAGACAGAGGGTTGTCACCTAATACCATCCCCAGACAGGTCGCAGCACTGTCTTCGATCTGGTCATGTGGGAATCTGGAATCTTTCACTAAACATCCTACCGTGTGCAGGTTCCTCAGGGTCGCTACAAACTTGAGGCCTCCTGTAGTTCACAGGTACCCCACCTGGGACCTGACGAAGGTTTTGCATGCCCTCACTGAGGGACCCTTCGAGCCGTTAAGATCGCCTAGCCTGCACTTCCTTGTGGCCTTCCTTGTGGCCACCATGTCAGCCAGACAGATCTCAGAACTAGCGGCTTTTTCTGTGAGGAAAGACCTATGTATATTCCACTCTGATTGGATGGTCCTGCTGTTGGACCCCTCTTATGTTCCCAAGGTGAATTCCTGGTTCCATAGGGCTCAGGAACTGATCCTGCCTGACTTCTGCCCAGGGCCAAAACGTGCCCTGGAGAAGAGATGGCACACCTTGCACATTAGGAGGGATTTCCGCATTTATATTAAGAGGACTTCCCCCCTAAGGTGGACAGAGTCCCTATTTGTTTCCTTCCAGCACTCTACACTGGGCAACAAGGTCGCTCCATCGACCATGGGACGGTGGATTTGGGCATGCATTGCCAAGTCCTATGAGATTCAGACTTCCAGTGCCTCAGAATGTGACGGCCCATTCCACCAGAAGTGCAGCCACGACAGCGGCGTGGGTGACACAGGTCTCTATAGAGCAGTGACATGGTCCTCTCAATCCCCCTTCATCAGAATTACCAGTTGGATGCCTTTGCATCGGCTGAAGTGGCCTTTGGCAGGCCAGTCCTCCAGAGGGTTCACATTGATGGCGGGGGCGGGACTGGGGACCAGACTGCTTTTCATAGAGCAGGCCAGCTTTGGTAAGTCCCATTCCTGGATTCTCTCTCCCGAGCACAGTGGAGAAGAGGCATTGGTCCTACCTGATATGCTTCTTCTCATGGAGCTGGGAGAGAGAATCCAGCCCCACCCTGACAAACAGCTGGTTCACAGTCTGGGAGGGGCTCATGTTTTCACAGGTCACAAGCCTTATCATCGCTACGCCTTTGCCGAACTGGGAGGCAACCAGACAAGGGAGGCGTCACCAAAAAGATGCCAGACTTAGTCTCCAGGCAGAAGAGAAGAACAACATCCATTCCTGGATTCTGTCTCCCAGTGCCATGAAAAGGAGCATATCAGGACCAATGCCTGTTCCTGAATTCTTGCAAAACAAGAAGCTGTCCACAATCAGGGTTTCATCGCTGGTTGTGATTAGAACGTATGGGATGAAATCATCTTTCTGATTCTATGATCTCAAGCCCTAAACGTCTTTTTAGATTAAGGCCAACAGCTTGAATTGGAAGTTGAAATGAAGTCAGACTATATAAAATTGATATTTTATATATTTGCAGTGCCCAGTTTTAATCAGTATTTTGGGTTACTAAACTAAAGTTTCTGGACTACCTTCAAGAATAGCACTATGCATGATGCATTGCTACTATAATAACTCAGTAAGAAATAATTTTTTCCATAGTTTCTTTTCCTTAGCCTTTCCTTTTTTCATGTTTAGCTCATTTTAATTATTGTACTATATCCAGTTTCTGACAAACAAGTCAGTCCTAGAGGAGATCAACCTTGACTGGTCTTTAGAAGGCCAGATCCTGAAGATGAAACTGAAATACTTTGGCCACCTAATGAGAAGGAAGGACTCACTGGAGAAGAGCCTAATGCTGGGAAAGATTGAGGGCAAAAGAAGAAGGGGACGACAGAGAACAAGGTGGCTGGATGGAGTCACTGAAGCAGTAGGCGTGAGTTTAGATGGACTCCAGAGGATGGTAGAGGAAAGGAAGGCCTGGAGGAACGTTGTCCATGGGGTCGCGATGGGTCGGACAAGACTTTGCAACTAACAACAACAAATCCAATTTCTTTATCATACTTCTTGTTGTTAGTTTTGAAGTCATGTCCGACCCATCACGACCCCATGGACAACGTTCCAGGCATGTCTGGAGGGGAATTGACCAATGGCTTCAAACAGCCATCTGACAGGAATTTGGCTGAAGCATAGCTGCAGCAGGACAACCCTGAGACTTCGAGTAGGGAAGGCACACAGCTGCAGCCAGTCAGCGATGAGGAACTGTAACTGCCTTCTGCACTTGAGCCGAGAACACATAGAGCAAAGCGAAGGCAATTCTATTATTCATGAAGAAGCAGGCGCACCTTTCTTGATGGGCTGCACCAAAAGCTGGCTATTTCGCATAGCAGACAGATGGAGACAATGAAATTTAGTCATATTTAAACTATCAACCATTCTTGAAATTCAGGTAATATATTCAGATACTTAGATAATTAAAAGTCTGTCCTTTAGTTTTAAATATTTTTGTGCATAATTGCATATGCAACACCAAATAATAATTAATGTGCTTTTCCTTGAGATCTCCTAATCTTGTCATCTCTTTTTACTCTTATCACAGAATAGTTACTAAACCCAATAAAAATGTGTTCATGTTATTTCCTTTCATTTAAAGAAGTGCATCAGTTCTGGTTCAAATGTACATATTTATTTAAAATATTATATAGCTACCCATCTTAAAACATTCTCTGAATGGTTTATAGCCAGTAAAATGATATATACAATCATAAAACCAGCAATAATAAAACAAAAAAAATCCTTTAAAAACTGATGCCACAACTATATTTTCAGCAATAATAAAAGTAAAAATACTGATGCCACAACTATATTTCCCTGATGTAACCCACATTTTCATCTCACTCTGAATTCACCATGTCTCATTGCTTAGGACAAGAACCAAGTCCTGAGTGCTGTCCAGAAGATAAAGAGGTAGGAGCAAGTAGGACCCCAGGTGTGGGGAAGACTGTTTCATACATCAGGGGTAATATTTATTTTTATTTATTTTATTTATTTTGTCATAACAGTATATATAAGCATAAGCATGAAGTAACTATATAATACATGAGCGTATATGAGTATAAGTATGTAATAACTATATAAATTGGATATAATGAAAGGAAACAGTAGGACAGGAATGGTAGGCACATTTGTGCTCTTACGCACGCCCCTTAAAGACCTTTTAGGAATGGGGTGAGGTCAACAGTGGACAGTTTTTGGTTAAAGCTTTGGGGATTTTGAGTAGATACCACAGAGTCTGGTAGTGTGTTCCAAGCATTAATAACTCTGTTACTGAAGTCATATTTTCTGCAATCAAGATTGGAGCAGTTAACATTAAGTTTAAATCTATTGTTTGCTCTTGTATTGTTGTGATTGAAGCTGAAGTAATCCTCAACAGGAAGGACATTGCAATAGATGATTCTATGAGTTAAACATAGGTCCTGTCAAAGGCGGCAATGTTCTAAGTTTTTTAAACCCAAGATTTCAAGTCTGGTGGCATAAGGTATTTTGTTATATTCAGAGGAGTGGAGAACTCTTCTTGTAAAATATTTCTGGATACGTTCAATTGTATTTTTTTTTTATTGAAAAAGTTTTACAAAATTTCCCCCCCATACATCCCTCCTCCCTCCAACCCTAACCCTTCCCCTCCCTCCTCCCTCCTTCCCCCACTCCCTCCCCCCCCCGACTTCCCAGAGCAAATACAGGGTATCGTATCTAACAATCATAAACTAAAATAGGCTAATTAACATAAAATCCCATCCCTCTTCTTGAACCTCTTTTCCATAAAAAAGAAGAAAAAGGAAAATATTAATACTGATGCAATTTATTTATTTATTTATTTATTTTATCACATTTATATACCGCCCTATCTCCCAGGGGACTCAGGGCGGTTCACAGGCAAGTAAATGGGCTTTTCCGGTTCCGGTGAGCACGAGAGCAGCTGATAAAGAGGGAAGCTCCTCTGAGACCTATTGTCAAATGACATCTTTTGCTTAAATATCCCTCGCTACCAGGATAAACAGGTATCCCCAATTAAACGAGGTCCTGAGGATCCCTACGATATATTTCAAGAGTGATAATTTTAGCTTACCGCTCCTCCAAAACCACCGGCATCTACCACTCAACTGCCGTTACCACTTCCATCTTGTAACGGCTGCTCTCAGAAATCTAACCTAAATCTGAGTGATCAAATAACCGCTTAAATAATTGACCGAGTGGATTCAGGAGACCTGATCTGTCGGCCTGCCACTGCCGCCGCCCCCCTCACCGCTACCAGGACTCAGACGACCTAGTGGATTCAGTAGATCCTGATTTGGCGTCTGCCGCCCCATCCCTCTCTGCTGCGGGGATACGGACGACCGTTGGTCAACCGCCGGCCCCGCTGTTTCACCTCTGGTGGCCCGGTGAACTCAGAAGATCCGGATTTGAGGGCTGCTGCTGCAGCCGCCTCCGCTGCCGGTGGGCACTCGACCGCCAAACAGCTGATTCAAACAACCGCCGCCCACCGCTGACCCACGCCGCATCCGCATTCTGACAGCCGTCGGACCACCGCCTGGCCCCGCTGATTCTTCTCTGGTGGCCCAGTGAACTCAGAAGATCTGGATTTGAGGGGCTGCTGCTGCAGCCGCCCCCTCCGCTGCCGGTGGGCACACGACCGCCAAACAGCTGATTCAAACAGCCGCTGCCGCCGCCACTGACCCACCCCGCATCCGCATCCTGCCAGCCGTCAGACCACCCCCTGGCCCCGCTGATTCTTCTCTGGTGGCCCAGTGGACTCAGGAGATCCTGATTAGAGAGGCTGCTGCTGCCGCCGCCCCCTCAGCTGCCGGTGTACACACGACCGGCAAACAGCTATTCAAGCAGCGATTCTAACAGCCGCCGCCACCGCCCACTCTACTTCCTCCTCCATACCCAAAGGTCTTTTAAATCTCCACCAATCTCCACCATAAACATAGTGGATCACAGCATCCACAATTGCTATCCCTGCTTACTCCATTTTCACATCACTTCCTTCTCTGCACCTCCAGTATCCCTACTCCAAATTTATTCCAGTGTAAGTGAAAGAGAGTGAAATAGTAATTGAGAAAGATTGTTTTAGAAAAGATACTTCCTCAATTATCGAATAATTATAAAATTATTCAATAATTAAAATAATTATAAAATTATTCAATAATTAAAATAGAAATAATAAGAAAGATACTTCTTCATTACTTATCACATAATTTATTTAAAATAATAATATTAAATATATCTATCTATCTATCACTATGCCAGCCAAAAAATCCAACTCTGATAAAAACTTAGAAGCAAGAATAATAGCTACAATTGAACTAAACTTGGAAAAAAGAATACTTGCTATTGAACAAAACCTAGAAAAAAGAATACTAGCCATTGAACAAAACTTAGAAAAAAATCCTATCAGTTATAGAACAAAGCTTCACCAATCTGATAAAACAAATTACAACACAAAAAAATGATTTCTCGACTGATCTAAATCTCTTCCCAACTCATCTACCTTTACATAATACTGATCCTTCAACCCTACCTAAACAACAATTTACTACTGACCAACTAATTAGAGATGCCTTAGAGAGAGGCCAAAAAATAAATAATGCAATATTATTTGGTCTAGATAACACAAATGAATCCGATATCACCAAAATTCAAAACTTAATTGGAAATTATAATTCATCATCCATCTCCCCAAATGAAATTATTTCAGTCTCCAGAGATGGTCCTGAATATAAAAACAGTGACGGATCAATAGCACCAAGATTCTGCAGAGTCATCTGCATAAACGAGAACAGCAAACGAAGTTCATATATACCATCAACTCTATTGCTAAATCTAATCCTGCCTACAGTAAACTTAGATCACGCCTGATCTATCTTTCCTGCAGCGGATACGCTCGTGAACTCCGCACTGAGCTTAAACGAAGACAAGATAATGGTGAATCAAACCTATATATTGATTACCGTGCCAATTGCATTAAAATTAAATCCTTCAATCAAAATTCACCACCAAACCCCCCATCACCCATAACATCCAACCAGCCATCCCAACACCCAACCAAGTACCCATCAGCCAACCATCCATCGAAACTGTCATCCAACCAGCCATCGAACAAACCATTCAACCAGCCATCCGTACAGCTATCCAACAAACTATTCAACCAGCCATCCGTTCATCCATCCAACCAACCTTCCAACCAGCCTTTCAACCATCCATCCAACAAACCTTATCAACAAACAGTCTAGTACCCAACATCCAAGCACTCACTACCCAAAACTTCCATCCACCCATCCAACCTCCAATACAACCACCAGTTATACATATCCTCAACCAACTAACATTCAAAACTAGGTATGCACGCCTCTTACCTCTTTAACACCTCTTTCTACAGATTTTAAATGTAAATTGATGAATGCAAGAAGTATTCTTAACAAATTACCTGAATTTATCCTCCTGCTAAACAGTGGTACATTTGACATTATATTTATTTGCGAAACATGGCTAATCTCTTCCATCCCTGATTCCATCATTTTAAACAAAGAATATCAAGTTCACCGTTCAGATCGTGAAAACCAAAGAGGTGGTGGAGTGGCTATTTTCTATAAAAGTCACTTAATCTAAAAACATACAAGTTGCCCACAAACTTTCTCTTCCTGAAACTATTGTATGTGATCTATCATCTAATACCGCACTTGATTCATTCTATGCTACAGAGCCCCCGACTACGATATTACTCATGCTAATATTTTAACCTCATTACTAACTTGGGCTGCCTCTTGCCCATATCCACTCATCTTCCTGGGTGACCTAAATTTACCTCTCATCAACTGGATAACTAACGAAAGTACAACTGATCCAATCCACACAACAATATACAACGCTGTTACTAACCTAGGTCTTGAACAACTTGTAACCAATAATACAAGACTAAACAACTGCCTTGACCTCATCTTCTGCAACAATAACAATACCATTTATGGACTACAAATAAGAGAACCCTTTTCCAACAGTGATCATTGCATGATTGACTTCCATCTTAATATACGTTGTGACTTAAACCATCATATCAATAGCATTCCCATTTACAACTTCAAAAAAGCCAATTATTTATTTATTTATTCATTTATTTATTCAAATTTATATACCGCCCTATCTCCCGAAGGACTCAGTTATGACTCAATTATGACTCTATAAACAATGATCTTTCATTTCTAGACTGGCAAAATCTGTTCTCAACCTGTATAACTGCTGAAGACCACTATAGAGTTTTTCTACTCGAAATCAACAGAGTCATCGAACTATATGTACCACTAACTACCATCAAGATTAGGAAAAGCAAACTACCCATATCAATAAAAAAGCTTCAATCTAAAAAAAGATCCCTCTGGAAAAGAAACAAAAAGGGCTATGTAGCTAATTTTAAAAAACGCTACAGAACTATATGCAACCAAATAAAAACTGAATGCACAAATTACCACACCAAACAAGAAGAGGATCTTCTGCGCACAAATTCCAGTCGTGCCTTCTATAATTTTGTCAACAACAAGCTTAAAAACTCTAGACGCATGCCACCTCTAAAAGATCCTGATGGCAATGAATACAATGATGAAGAATCTAGAGCAAACCTCTTTAATAAATTCTTTGCATCAGTTTTTGTCAACAGTGATGGCACTCATCCAACATTCCAAATTTGTACAATCAATGAGCATGACAACTTAACAATTGTTGATTTTACAGAAGAAAATGTTGGTAAAGCTCTAAGTAAATTGAAGCCATCTCTATCCATTGGACCTGATGGTCTTTGTGCTTACTTTTTTAAAAAACTCTCTAGTAATCTAGCAGAACCCCTAAGTATAATCTTTAATATAGCCTTTAGAACCAGTTCCCTTCCCAGTCTCTGGTCGCTAGCCACAGTCATTCCAGTTTTCAAAAAAGGCGACCCCAGCTTAGTTGATAATTATAGACCTATCTCCTATGTTGCGTCGCCTGCAAGGTTATGGAATCCATCATCAACCAATCCATTACCTTACACTTAGAAATGCACAACCTTCTCTCAAATAAACAATTTGGCTTCAGGAAAAATTATCATGCAATCTACAACTTCTCTACTGTAAAACCTATGGACTACTAATCTTGATCTAGGTAAATCAATAGATGCAATATACATAGACTTCTGCAAAGCTTTTGACTCAGTAGTACATGATAAACTTCTCCTAAAATTAAAATCCTATGGCATTTCAGGACCCTTACACCACTGGATATCTGCTTTTTTGTCAAACAGACAACAAATAGTTAAAATTGGTAATGCTCTTTCAAATCCTGTTCCTGTCAAGAGTGGTGTTCCTCAAGGCAGCGTTCTTGGACCTACTCTCTTTATAATATACATAAATGATCTTTGTATTGATATTTCAAGTAACTGTGTTCTCTTTGCTGATGATGTCAAACTTTTCAACACCACTGACAATGCATCCACAATTCAAAAGGACCTTGATCATCTATCTGCCTGGTCTAAAATTTGGCAACTACAAATTTCAACCAGTAAATGCTCAGTCTTGCACATTGGAAGAAAGAACCCAATCACAAAGTACATGCTTGATGGACATTGCCTGCAGATGACCCCAACCGTGTCAAAGACCTTGGAGTTTTTACATCTAACGATTTAAGTTCCAAAGCCCACTGCAACTACATAGCTAAGAAGGCTCTAAGAGTTGTCAACTTAATTTTACGTAGCTTCTTTTCAAAAAACACCACGCTACTGACCAGAGCATATAAAACATTTGTTAGGCCAATTCTTGATTACTGCTCTCCTGTCTGGAACCCTTACCATATATCTGACATCAACACAGTTGAGCGTGTCCAAAGGTATTTTACGAGAAGAATTCTCCATTCCTCTGAAACTAATAAAATACCTTATTCCACCAGACTTGATATCTTGGGTCTAGAAAACTTGGAACTTCGTCGCCTTGACTGGATCTGGGTTTAGCATATAAAATCATCCGTTGTAATGTCCTTCCTGTCAATGACTTTTTTAGTTTCAATAACAATATCACAAGAGCTACAAACAGATTCAAACTCAATGTCAACCGTTCCAGTTTAGATTGCAGAAAACACGATTTCTGTAACAGAATTGTATATACTTGGAATGCATTACCTGACTCTGTGGTTTCTTCTCATAACCCCAAAGGTTTCACTCAAAAACTGTCCACGGTTGACCTCACCACTTTCCTAAGAGGACTCTAAAGGGGCGTGCATAAGAGCACAAACGTGCCTACCGTTCCTGTCCTACTGTTTCTTTCCCTATGTATATACACGTTTTTAGTACCTCATTTCTCCTCATATATACGTTCATATATTTATAACCTTTTATGTAACGCTTGTATATATTGTTATGACAAAATAAATAAATAAATAAATAAATAAATAAATAAATAAAATAAATAAATAAAAAGCACATATAAATACAGACTAAAATAACAGTTAAAAAACTTATTCTACATGGCCGAATTATTAAAAGCAATATAAATAATAAAACCCATTTAAAACCAGTATAAATTTAAAATCTAATCCAGTCCTGCGCAGATGAATAAATGTGTTTTAAGCTCGCGACGGAAGGTTCGGAGGTCCGGAAGTTGACGAAGTCCTGGGGGGAGTTCGTTCCAGAGGGTGGGAGCCCCCAAAGAGAAGGCCCTTCCCCTGGGTGTCGCCAGACGGCACTGCCTAGCCGACGGCACCCTGAGGAGTCCCTCTCTGTGAGAGCGCACGGGTCGGTGAGAGGTATTCGGTAGCAGTAGGCGGTCCCGTAAGTAACCCGGCCCTATGCCATGGAGCGCTTTAAAGATGGTTACCAAAACCTTGAAGCGCACCCGGAAGGCCACAGGTAGCCAGTGCAGTCTGCGCAGGATAGGTGTCACACGGGAGCCACGAGGGGCTCCCTCTATCACCCGCGCAGCCGCATTCTGAACTAACTGAAGCCTCCGGATGCCCCTCAAGGGGAGCCCCATGTAGAGAGCATTGCAGTAATCCAGGCGAGGCGTCACCAGGCGTGAGTGACCGTGGATAAGGCATCCCGGTCTAGAAAGGCGCAACTGGCGCACCAGGCGAACCTGGTGAAAGCTCTCCTGGAGACGGCCGTCAAATGATCTTCAAAAGACAGCCGTTCATCCAGGAGGACGCCCAAGTTGCGCACCCTCTCCATCGGGGCCAATGACTCGCCCCCAACAGTCAGCCGTGGACTCAGCTGACTGTACCTGGATGCCGGCATCCACAGCCACTCTGTCTTGGAGGGATTGAGCTTGAGCCTGTTTCTCCCCATCCAGACCCGTACGGCTTCCAAACACCGGGACAGCACTTCGATAGCTTCGTTGGGGTGGCCCGGTGTGGAAAAGTACAGCTGGGTGTCATCAGCGTACAGCTGGTACCTCACACCGAAGCCACTGATGATCTCACCCAGCGGCTTCATATAGATGTTGAACAGAAGGGGCGAGAGAATCGACCCCTGCGGCACCCCACAAGTGAGGCGCCTTGGGGCCGACCTCTGCCCCCCTGTCAACACCGTCTGCGACCGATCGGAGAGATAGGAGGAGAACCACCGATAAACGGTGCCTCCCACTCCCAATCCCTCCAACCGGCGCAGCAGGATACCATGGTCGATGGTATCAAAAGCCGCTGAGAGGTCTAATAGGACCAGGGCAGAGGAACAACCCCTATCCCTGGCCCTCCAGAGATCATCCACCAACGCGACCAAAGCCGTCTCAGTGCTGTAACCGGGCCGGAAACCGGACTGGAACGGGTCTAGATAGACAGTTTCATCCAGGTGTAGGGGAAACTGATATGCCACCATACTCTCTACAACCTTGCCGCGGCGGGTTGGAGACCGACGATAATTACCTAAAACAGCCGGGTCAGGAAGGCTTCTTGAGGAGGGGCCTCACCACCGCCTCTTTCAAGGCGGCCGGAAAGACTCCCTCCAACAAAGAAGCGCTCGTAATCGCCTGGAGCCAGCCTCATGTCACCTCCTGAGTGGCCAGCACCAACCAGGAGGGCACGGGTCCAGTAAACACGTGGTGGCATTCAACCTACCCAACAACCTGTCCATGTCCTCGGGAGCCACAGGGTCAAACTCATCCCAAACAATGTCACCAAGACCACCCTCAGACGTCCCACCTGAATCACTGCAATTTTGGTCCAGACCGTCCCGAAGCTGAACGATTTTATCGTATAGATAACCGTTAAACTCCTCAGCACGTCCCTGTAACGGGTCATCCCGCTCCCCCTGGTGAAGGAGGGAACGAGTCACCCGAAACAGGGCGGCTGGGCGGTTATCTGCCGACGCAATGAGGGAGGAGGCGTAGCAACGCCTCGCTTCCCTCAGTGCCACTAGGTAGGTCCTATTATAGGACCTCACTAGTGTCCGATCAGCCTCTGAACGGCTAGACCTCCAGGAACTCTCTAGGCGTCTTCTCCGGCGTTTCATCTCCCTCAGCTCCTCGGAGAACCAAGGAGCCGGTTGGGACCTGCGCCGGGTCAGAGGCCGCAAAGGCATGACACGGTCTAAGGCCCCCGCCGTGGCCCGTTTTCAAGCCGCGACAAGTTCCTCAGCCGTGCCGTGAGCCAGACCCTCAGGAAATGGCCCAAGCTCCGTCCGGAACCTCTCCGGGTCCATCAGGCGCCTGGGACGGAACCAACGTATTGGCTCCGTCTCCCTGCGGTGTTGAATGGCGGTCAGAAAGTCCAGGCGAAGGAGAGAGTGATCTGACCATGACAAAGGTTCAGTGACTATTTCCTTTAAGTCCAGATCCTTCAACCACTGACCAGAGATAAAAATCAAGTCCCGTGTGCCACCCCCAATGTGAGTAGGGCCATCAACTACTTGAGTCAGGTCCAAGGCCGTCATGGAAGCTGTGAACTCCCGAGCTGCTGTCGATGACGAGCCAGAAGATGGCAAGTTAAAGTCCCCCATGACTAAAAGTCTGGGGGTCTCTACTGCCACCCCAGCAAGCACCTCCAGGAGCTCGGGCAGGGCAGCTGTCACACAGCAAGGAGCCAGGTACGCGATCAGCAAGCCCATCTGACACCTATGACCCCATCTCACAAAGAGGGATTCACACCCGGCAATCTGAGGTACAGTGGTCTCCCTCGGCTCCAGGCTCTCTCTAATCACAACCGCCACCCCCCCACCCCTACCCTGAGCCCTCGGCTGATGGAATGCACGGAAACCCGGTGGGCACATTTCAACAAGGGGCACGCCCCCTTCAGTGCCCAAACAGGTTTCCGTAACGCCTATAAGATCTGCGGCGCCCCCCTGAATAAGATCGTGTATTAGGGGGGCCTTATTGACCACGGACCGTGCGTTGCATAACATAAGCCGAAGGCTATTCATTTAAAAGCTATTTAGTATTTTGTTATTTCAATCTCCATTATATATATCTTTCAAAAATGCTGATATTCTACCTTCTCATCTAAGTCCATTAAGTTTAAAGTCCAATCTTCTGTAATAAACAGTATCCCATCTTCCAATGTTGTAATACCAAAATTTATTCCTCAGTATACCTTATAATCCATCATATTTATATATCCATCATACATAATAATAAACATCATCTTTCCTTATATAAATTTAACATTTACCTAATATTCTTCCCCGTATTCCCCATACCATAAATTTCTAAACAATTTACACCCCATTTATCATACAATCCATAACTTCTTTCTACTTTTTATATTCAGAAATATCTCTTGTAATTTACCCTATCCCATGAAAGGAAAGTCTTTTCATTTAAAAATATTACTTCTTTACTCCTTGCTCTTTACGTTTAATAGTTACAATCATACTTTGATCCTTCCCTACGGCTTTCTGTGTTTCTTCTCCCAAATTTACAGCCCAATTTTAGGTTGTATTTGCTTTGCTTCCTTTTCCCCTTTTTTAAGCATTCCACCTCTCCTTTCATCTTAACTTCTAATAATGGCAAACTTCCAACCTTCAATACTTTAGTATAAAAATCTCTTGCTTTAAAAACTGTATTAAGACAATATTTCCCTCCCTTATAGTTTACTGTTAATCCAGCTGGTACATTCCATCTATACTGTATCTGGAGATTTCTAAGCTGATCCACCAAAAAAGCATATTCTTTTCTATTTCCTAACATTTTAGAAGGAATTTCTTTCAATACAAATACCTCTTGTCTCAAATTTGAATTTTACTTCTATAAGAAACTTGTGAAATTTCATTCCTAATCTTCCTAGATGTAAAATAAATTACTACATCTCTTGGCAAATGTCTCTGCTTTGCAACCCATGAATTAACATGGTATTTTTTTTCAATTTGGATTTCAAAGTCCACTGGTTCCTGTCCAATCAGCTGTGCAAAAGCCTCTGCAAAAATATTTTTAAGTCCTCTCATTTATTTTCTTTCAAACCTCTTACTCTCAATGCAAATTCTATAACTCTGTATTGCAATAACACCCGCTCTTCTTCTGCTCTCTCCGCCTTGATCTGGAGCACCTCTATTTTATTTTTTAAATCCAAATTAACTTGATTAATTTCTTCAACTCTATCATCCAACCGCTTTATATTCTCTGCCTTGGTCTGAAGCTCCTCTATTTTGCTTTTTAAGTTTGAATTAACTTGATCCATTTCTTCCACTTTTTCATCCAATCGTTTTGTGCATTCAACTAAAGTCTTAAATGCTGCCACCACTTCTTCTCTTATCTCTTCATCCTCAGCTGCAACAAAATCTTTAATTTTCAATATTTTCTCCTCAATTTCCTTATTTTTTTTATCCCGAACAGAAATTTGAGCCTTCAAAATTTTCTTCAGCTCCTCTTGTAATTTATGTAGTTGAACTAACGGTGCTCCAACTTCCTTGAAAACAGCAGGCTGTATTTGTACAGAAGCCATCTTACTTTAATTTTATAATTTGAAACAAATCAAAGTCTTTTCGTAAACACAGTATTTAAGTTAAATAAGTCAGCTGTAAAATTCTTCCAGCTTTCATTATAGTTTCTTCATATAAACGTAAAATCCAGCAAGTTTAAGCAAAGTTATAAACTGTAACAGTGTTAATAAACACCTCTTTGACTTTGACTTTCACTTTCACGCCCATTATACTCAGACGCCCATTATACTCAGACGCCATTTCCTTCTCAAACGGAATCCACAAACGGGGTTGAGGTTTGGTACTTACATCTACCTTGCCTCCTGACATTGCTCTGTCTGGTTAAGTCAAAAATCCATTTAAACTCATTTAAACCCATTTAAACCCATTTAAATATTGATCACAGATGTGGTCGCGGCGTTTTGTTCTGCCAAAAAAGACAGAGGCGTCCTGGATCCGGAGCTCTTCGGGTTCCCAAGGGAGCTCTCCCCTTCAAGCCTCCAGGATCATTCCTGGTGCTGTTGGGGGGGCACTACTTCCACCCGATCGCTCACCTTTCCCTCTTCACCCAAGGGAAAGTTTTCCAAGCCCCACTAGACAGCTGATTTTTGCTGTTTTAGCGGCTTTATGTGATCCAGGGCTGGCGGTCTAAAAAGACCATCCTCAACGACCATTGTATTGATGTCTGAAATGTGGTATGGGTTCCAGACAGACGAGCTGTATTCAAGAATTGGTCTAGCAGTTATATATACAATTAGTCGGGCTTGCCCAGTCACCACCCCCCTTTTTAACATTCTTCCCTCTTCTACCTTCTTTTACTTTCCAGTAAAATATAACTGTACATTGGATGAGCTGTTTGATATGATTGTAAAAATAAAACTTTTTAATTAAAAAAATAAATAAATAAAAGAATTGGTCTAGCAAATGTTTTATAAGCTCTGGTTAGTAGTGTAATGTTTCTGGAGAAGAAGCTACGTAAGATTAGGTTAACAACTCTTAATGCCTTTTTTGCGATGTAGTTGCAGTGGGCTTTGGCACTTAGGTCATTGGATATGAAGACTCCAAGGTCTTTGACTGGGTGGGGTTCATCTGTAAGGTAATGTTCGTCGAGTTTGTATTTAGTGTTTGGATTCTTTTTTCCAATGTGTAAGACAGAGCATTTGCTGGTTGAGATTTGGAGTTGCATTAGCACCCAGAGGAGGACTGGGAGCCAGTGCAGTTTGCACAAAGGGTATTATATGAGCAAAAACTAGGGGCACAAACACTGTGCGCACTGGTGCTGTAATGATATGTGAGAATGACCTTGAGAGATGGGAGGAATAGACACAAACTACATAATGATCAGATAAGAGGCAGCTGAATCCACAGGACTGTGGGAGGGGGCATGGCAAACATCTTAGGAAGGACCCTCCCTAGTTTCTTGGACTGTAAATGTGAGGATGTGTGTGAAAGACTTGCATGATTCTGTTAACGTAACCTCATAATGTAACCTCATAATAAAGTTAGAGCCACAATGTAGTTTGTCTGGCTTACCTTGTCTGGCTTACCTTGCTAGGTTAACAGCTTCAAGGGTAGCCCTATGTAGAGTGCATTGCAGTAATTCAAAGGGGAAGTAACCAAGGTAGGGATAAATATGAGTAAGGTTTCCTGTGAGGCACAATTAGTGCCCAAGATGGATCTGTGCAAAGTTCTCCCAAAGCACAGCTGCCATTGTTACTCATGCAACAAGCACCCCTAAATTAATTTATTCTTGAAAGGATCAAGAGAAGTATTTTAGGTTGGAACAACCTTCATACCACTTTGTGCAATAACATGGTGGCTGTTTTGTCTGATTTTCTTAAAAACTTAATTTTATAGCAAACATTCTTTTATTAATTTTATAGCAAACTATTCTACTTAGTTTGTAATTTCTGAATAGCATATAAAGTCCAATAAAAATAAGCATTCCTATAATATCATTATCAATGAAGATACTATTCTAAGATACATACTATATTCTAACGTGAGATTTAAAAAACCATGATCCAGGATGATTTACAGTTCTCCTAAACCCTTGTATGATGCCTTACAACTAAATCATTGTAATTGTTTCTTGTCATTTTAAAGCAGGCAGCATACTAATAGTAGTAGTAAATCTTGCTATTACTCATATAAGTGATTTGGCTCCATCCAGTTAGCATAATTTCTTCTGTCCTTAAAAAAGTGTTAACATCAGAAGATTGTCTTCTTGTATATTAAATCATAAATTATAATGTATATACCCTGATGGCTGAGTTTATATAATATGCTCAACCCAAAAGAAATAATTCATATATCATAGAATTATGTGACAACAATTTTTTATTATTTTTATTTTGTTCCTGGAAAAATTCTTATCACATTTTACTTATAATTTTTCCCATTGTTTCATTAGAAATTCCAGTTACAGAGGTGAACTCTTTTCAGTAAGTAGTTTTGGTTCTCTTGTACATTTACAATAATAGCAATTGGTCTAATGAGTTATTGGAGTCTAAACCTTGTCCAGAACACAAACACATGTTAATATGTTTAAATATAGATTAGCTTGACTGTTACATTTTTGTGACATAGTGTAAACATATATCTGTTAAAAGATACTAGCTTTCTAAGTTGATTCCACTTGCAGACTCTTTGTAATTATATAATATTTTCTCAGTTACATTTAACTTGTTTAAGCTTTGCATCTTGGATGCTGAACTTATTCAAGTTCTGCCTATTTTTTTCTTGACAATTCCTTTTTGATACAGTTTTGATAATTTGTTTATGATTGAGAACATTTGTAACTTTCCCCTTTGCTTTGAAGCAGAGCATAATTGAATGTAAACATTCTTAGGATCGAAGTCTTAGCACCTATGTGCTATGATACCAGCTCTGCCATATTCAGAGATCATTGTCATGGTACTGCTTTTCAGCTGCCAGACTTTGTTCTTCTTGCTCCTACCTTTATTATACAATTATTTTACTACCAGTCACTCACTATTATACTAGAAAATCGTACTTTTTATTAATACAAATATTGCATTTTGCTGACTACCATGTTAGATTAGTCCACACTGTGATATATGTGTGGGTGTGCATATATGTCTGCCGGTGTTTTTTTGTGTTCATATGGTACTAATGTGGCACCAAGCTTCATTCAAAAATTTCATTCATTTTCATTTCATTCAAAAATTCCATACAATTCAATTTTTAGGAAACTTGGCCAAAGGTTTTTGTATATGTGCATGTGAAAGAGAGGAGAAGAAATGTAATAAGACAAGATCCACAGCCAATCAGTTACCAGTTATGGTAACCACTGATCCAAACTTGATATACCTGTCCCCATCCCATTAATCGTATCACTGATAATAGCTCATGCTCAGTAATAAAATTAATAAAATAGAGAATATTTGCTTCATATTCAGGATCTCCTATGACACAGATCATTATGGAATGTTTTATGGGGAGATTTATTTTGATATAGTTACTAAGGTGTTTGACTCCAAGTGGGAGAGCCAAGTTGTGCTTTATCTTGCAGCCAGAGAAGCTAATTGGTGATTTTAGGCTAGCCAGTCTCTCATCCCAGTCTATTTTACAGCCCTGCTTTTATAAGGGAGAAAATGAAAGAAGCATTATGTATTCTTCCTTGAGTTCCTATATAAAAATAAGTACCCATAAATGTTATTGGTTCAGTTGATGCAAATTTGCTTGAGTATTTTTCAATAATAATAACAACAAGCAACAAGTTAACAGCTATAGCCAAGAAGAGCCACATATATGAAGCTTGATATCAGTTTTGGAAGGAAATTTTCTTTTTGCTTCTTGACTGTCACATATTTTAGCTGGGGAAGTTGGGAGGGGATTGTTGTTGGAGCAGTAGAAAGTTAGTCATAACAAATTTCCATATTCAAGGACATCCTGTGTCTGACGGAGACTGCCTGAAGATTGTATCCAGTTGAGTGTGAAGAGTTGATTGGACAATGTGATGAACTTGTGGGTGTGGGGCAGGGCTGTGAACTGTCAACTGGGTGTGGAAAACTTGGAAGCTTTCAGTTTCAGGTTTTCCCAGCTGCGCCAACATGACGTCTCTAATAAATTGGAACTTTGAGGAACCTCAAGCCTCAGAGCCTTATTTTTGTTGGGGGTGTTCCTTGGAACCTAACATTTGAATTGCACACTATAGGCAGCACCTCCAGTTTCAGTCGAATTAGAAACATTTCTACCAACCTGTAAGTGGAGATATGCCGTGACTCAATCAACACCTGACAAATTAAAAACAGTGTAGTTCTAGGCATAGTTATGAAATACAACAAGTAACTTGGATCAAGAAGGTGGATAAGAATAAATAGAAACTGAAATGAAAGAACTTCTAATAACAGCAGAAATGATAGAGAAAGGGTAAGAAACATCAAAAATTGCTCTGTATCTGTGTCAATCGTGGTCCAGAATAGATATAGCGTGGATGGATCCGGAAACAGCAAAAGAAATATCAGAAATAGAAATTACAACAAACTTCAGGAAAAACTGGGAAAATTGGAACTTAAATTACAAGAACAACCCTTAAATCAGGAAATTAAAGAACAGAAAGAAATTACCAAACACAAATTAAATGTAATTACACAGGAAGAAGTGGCGCAAAAGATTAGAGCAGTCAGACAAAACTATTTTGAAAACGCCAACAAACCAGGTAGATGGCTTGCTCACAAATTGAAAAAAGAAAAGGAAAAGAAATCAATACGAAACCTAGAAGATGAAGAAGGGACAATACATTTTCAGAAAGACAAAATAAAAACCATAGCGACAAACAACTTTGAAGCCCTGTACAGACAAGAAAAAAATAGATGAAAATGATATTAAGAGATATTTAAAAGAGAAGAGTCATCCAATTATATCAGATCTAACTAAAGAAATACTAAACGGGAAAATAATGACAGCTGAGTTGAAAAGGGCAATACAAAAACAAAAAAAACAAAAAAAACTCCAGGGCCAGACGGAATCCCGGCTGAATTTTATAAGGAATTTCAAGAATTATTAGATAATTTATTATTACAAACATATATAATGAAGTATTAGAGAATGCAAAGATACCAAAATCCGGGACGGAAGCTTTAATAACACTTATCCCCAAAAGCAATACCGAAAAACAGAAGATTCAGAACTATAGGCCAATCTCACTGTTAAATGCTGATTATAAGATATTTATGGCCATAATAGCAGAGAGGATTAAAGGTATATTAAATGAAATTATTAAATCAGATCAAAATGGTTTTTTGCCCAACAGATACCTCAAAAATAACATGAGTACCATCATAAATGTACTTGAATATTATGAAGCCCATCCAGATAAGCAAGAAGCTCTGATATTCTCAGACGTGCAGAAAGCTTTCGATAACTTGAACTGGGACTTTATGATCAACCAATTAATAAAAATGAATTGGGGGAAAAACTTTATAGAAATGATCAGAGCAATTTATTCTACCCAGTGAGCAAAAATAATTATAAACGGTGATTATACGGAAAGCTTCAATATAGAAAAAGTATGACAAGGATGCCCCCTGTCCCTCTTATTATTTATTCTATCCATAGAAATATTAATATCACAAATTAGAATTCGGAATTAAAAGGATTAAAAATTAAATCACAGGAATATAAAGCCCAGGCATTTGCCAATGATCTGGTATTCATTATTGAGGAGCCCCTAAAATCTGGACAATTATTATTCAAAGACATAAACCAATTTGGTAAAGTGGCAGGGCTCAAAATAAACAAGGACAAAACTAAAATGTTGACCAAAAACCTAACAAATAAAAAAATTGAGAAATTAGAGGAGAAAGTGGGGATTTCAAGAGTCAAAAAAATTAAATATTTAGGAATACAGATATCGGCAAAATGCACCACAATAAAAAATGATAACTATGACACACTGCTACAAAAAATTCAAAAGGATTTAGAAACTTGGTCCAAATTGCAAATATAGTTGATTGGTAGAATTTCAACGATAAAGATGAACATACTACCCAGATTGCTATATCTGTTTCAAACTATACCCATTAAATTAGAGAAAAAATTCTTCGAACAATTTTATTTATTTATTTAATTAATTTATACACCGCCCTTCTCCCGAAGGACTCGGGGCAGTTTACAGCCATGGTAAAAAGCACAAATCAGAAAGTTAAAAAAGCATTTAAAAGCTAATTAAATTAAAGGCTGAAAGAATTATAATAAAACTATATTAAAACCCCAATAAAAAACTTCATTAAGCCAGCCCTGCACAATGGAACAGAAAGGTCTTTAGCTCGTGGCGAAAGGTCCGGAGATCAGGAAGTTGACGTATCCTCGGAGGCAGTTCATTCCAGAGGGCAGGAGCCCCCACGGAGAAGGCTCTCCCCCTGGGGGTCGCCAGTCTACATTGTTTGACCGACGGCACCCTGAGGAGACCCCTCTATGGGAACGTACTGGTCGATGGGAGGCTATTGGTAGCAGCAGGCGGTCTCGTAAATAACCCGGTCCTATGCCATGGAGCGCTTTAAAGGTGATAACCAACACCTTGAATTGCACCCGGAAGACCACCAGAAGCCAGTGCAGCTCGCGCAGGATAGGTGTTATATGGAAGCCTCGAGTTGCTCCCACTATTACCCGCGCGGCTGCATTCTGAACCAGTTGGAGCCTCCGGGTGCTCTTCAAGGGGAGCCCCATGTAGAGAGCATTACAGTAGTCCAAGCGGAAAGTGACGAGAGCGTGAGTGATCATGCATAAAGAATCCCGGTCCAGAAAGGGATGCAACTGGCGCATCAGGCGAACCTGATAAAAAGCCCCCCTGGCAACGGCCATCATATGCTCTTCTAAAGACAGCCATGCATCCAGGAGGACCGCCTAGATTGCGAGCCCTCTCCGTGGGTGCCAATGACTCGCCCCCAAAAGCCAGCGATGGCGTCAGCTGGCTATACCGGGACGCCGGCATCCATAGCCACTCAGTCTTGGAAGGGTTGAGTCGAAGCCTGTTTCTCCCCATCCAGACCTGCACGGCCTCCAGACACCGGGACATCACTTCAACGGCATCATTGGGATGGTTTGGGGTGGAAATGTACAGTTGAGTATCGTCAGCGTACAGATGGCATCGCACCCCAAAACCATGGATGATCTCCCCTAGTGGCTTCACATAGATGTTGAACAGAAGAGGCGAGAGAACCGACCTCTGTGGCACCCCACATATGAGGCGCCTTGCGGTTGATCTCTGCCCTCCTGCCAACACCGTCTGCGACCGGTTAGAAAGATAGGAGGAGAACCACCACAGAACGGTGCCCCCCACTCCTAACCCCTCCAACCGGCGAAGTAAAATACCATGGCCGATGGTATTGAAAGCCGCTGAAAGATCTAATAGGACCAGGACAGAGGAACAACCCCTGTCCCGAGCCCTCCAGAGATCATCCACCAACGCGACCAATGCCGTTTCCGTACTGTACCCAGGCCAGAAGCCAGACTGAGACGGGTCGAGATAGGCAGTTTCATCCAGGTACTGTGGGAGTTGTCGCGCTACCACACTCTCTACAACCTTCGCCACAAAGTGAAGGTTGGAGACAGGATGATAGTTTGCTAGAACAGCTGTTTGCTAGAACACCTCTTTCAAGGTGGCGGGGAAGACACCCTCTGTCAAGGAAGCGTTGACAATTCCCTGAAGCCAGCCTCGTGTAACCTCCCGGGTGGTCAATACCAGCCAGGAGGGACACGGGTCCAATAAACATGTAGTCGCGTTCAGCCTCCCCAGTATCCTGTCCATGTCTTCAGAAACAACAGTATCGAACTCTTCCCAGATAACATCGTCAAGACCTATCTCCGTCATCCCATCCAAATCCACCCAGTCAGAGTCCAGACCATCCTGAATCTGAGCGATTTTATCGTGTAGATATTGTCCAAAATCCTCAGCACACCCTTGCAAGGGGTCCTCCCATGCTCCCAGATGGAGGAGGGAGCGGGTCACCCTAAACAGGGCGGATGGGCGATTCTCTGCTGATGCAATAAGAGCAGAAAAATACTCACGTTTTGCCGCTCTTATCGCCACTAAGTAGGTCTGAATATGAGACCTTTCTAGTGTCCAGTCGGATTCGGAACGACTGGCCCTCCAACCACTCTCTAGGTGTCTTTTCCGGCGCTTCATCTCTCTCAGCTCCTCAGAATACCAAGGAGCCAGTTGAGACCGGTGCTGGGTCAGAGGTCACAAAGGCACGACGCGGTCCAATGCCTTTCCCTTTTCAACACTTTCCCAGGCAGCCACTAGTTCTTCAGTTGAGCCGTGAGCTAAATCCTCGGGAAATGGCCCAAGCTCCATCAGAAACCTCTCTGGGTCCATCTGGTGCCTGGGACGGAACAAGCTAGTCGGCTCCATCTCCCTGCGGTGGGGGTTGACGGTTCGAAAGTTGAGTTGAAGGAGTGAATGATCTGACCATGACGGGTTTGGTGACTAGATCCCCTAATTCTAGATCATTCAACCACTGTCCAGAGACAAAAATCAGATCCAGAGTGTTTCCCCCGATGTGAGTGGGACCATTAACTAACTGGGTCAGGTCCAAGGCTGTCATGGAAGCCATGAACTCCCGAGCCACCACTGATGTTTCACCGACCGATGGAAGGTTGAAATCCCCCATAACCATAAGTCTGGGGGTATCAACCGCCAACCTGGCTATCACGTCCAGTAGCTCGGGCAGGGCTGCTGTCACGTAGCAAGGAACCAGGTACGTAATCAGCAAGCCCATCTGTACTCCTTGGCCCCACTTCACAAAGAGGGACTCACATCCGGCTATCTGAGGAATAGTGACCTCCCTCAGCTCAAGACCTTCTTTAATAATAACCTCCACCCCCCACCCTTACCCTGGGCCCTCAGCTGATGGAATGCTCGGAAGCCTGGTGGGCACATTTCAACAAGGGGCACCCCCCCTTCCGTGCCCAACCAGGTCTCCGAAATGCTCATCAGGTCCTCATCCCTCTCTTGTATAAGATATAAAATGAGGGGGGCTTTATTCACCATGGACCTGGCATTACATAACATCAGCCAAAGGCCCAGCCTCTGAGGATTCAAGCCACCCGGGGAATGAGAAAAGTCAGGGGGACCAGAGTGCGCGATCGCTCGCAAACAGCGAGCACGTACTCCCTGAACATAACACGGGCCCCCACTTCCACCATATCTGCCCCTCCCATTTACCGAGCAGATGGAATAGCCCTCTTTAGATCGAGCTCCCGCCTCCTCCGTCGCCTCCGAACTTATAACATCTATACCGCGAACCATCGCAGGGTCAAGCCATGGCCCTAATTAAATTAAATTAAATCACATCAAAATTTGTTTGGTCAGGGAAGAAACCTCGCATTAAATTTAAAATATTGCAAGATAGTAGAAGTAGTGGCGGCTTTAGTCTCCCAAATTGGGAGCTCTATTATCAGACCGCAATGGTAACATAGCTTAGAGAATGGATCCAGTTACAAAATAAACGAGTACTAACGATAGAAGGCCAATGATCTCCAGATTGGTTGGCAGAGTTTTCTCTGGGACGGGAAAAATAAATATCATTCATATTTTCAAAGACATTTATTAATGCCCTTTAACAAGTTTGGGAGAAAAATAAGAAGGATCACTATACAAAAGTCCCAATTTGGCTATCAACTATGGAAGCAATATTATACCCACATACCACAGACTTGAGTAAAATGATAAGATATGCAGAGCTACTCGATGAAAAAGGGAAATTAAAATCAATTCAAGATTTGAAACAACAAGGACTAAACATGGAATGGTGGCCGTAGCTACAAATAAAAACCAGATTTAAAACAGACCAGGAGCAATATGGCATAGATAGAGAACAATTGGATATAGACAAAATTCTATTAGGATTGGGCGGGGGGGGGGGGTGGAATGATCACAAAAACTTACAATTTCTTCTTAAAATACAAAATGGAAGATGAAACAGTAAAAGAAACGATGATCTATTGAGCAAAAAATCTCAGGCACAATATAGAATTGGAAAAGTGGGACAAATTGTGGGATAGAAACTATAAATTAACAATGGCAGTGGCCTATAAAGAAAATTTTTATAAAATGTTCCATAGATGGCCTTAGCACCAGCGAGATTGGCCAAAATGTTCCTAAATTTACCACCGAATTGTTGGAGATGTGGTTACAAGCTAGGCACATACTACCATATGTGGTGGATGTGCCCCAAGATAAAAAATTTTTGGCAAAAAACTAAAAATTGGTTAGAGGGAATTACCCAATTAAAAATGGAATTTAAACCGGAACTTTATTTATTAGGAATAATTAACCCCAAAATAGACAAATCTTTGCAATACCTAATACTTCATATATTAACGGCAGCAAGGATTGCTGTCGCATATGGATGGAAACAAAACAATGTACCAGGAGAGGAAATAATAATCCGAAAAATGCTACAATGCGCAGAAATGGATAAAATGACACTGGAAATTAAGGAAAGGGAAGAGTCAGAATACTATAAAGTGTGGAACAAATTATATGATTGGTTAGAAAAAAGAAATCAAAATAATAAATCGGAGTGTTAATCTAAATAAGTTAAAACTAGGAAGTATAAGTTACTGAATAGTGTTAACTGGATAATGACAGTTCGGTAAATAGATACCAATGTAAATATAAGCACATAAAGGAACGATTGAATAAGAACAGAGAACATGTATCTATGGCGATACAGCAAGTTGTAAAATAATATATTATTATTATTATTTATTATTTATTATATTTGTATACCGCCCATCTCCCGAAGGACTCAGGGCGGTTCACAGTCAAAAACAACAGAAAAACATATAATACATAAAAAGCTAAAAGAATAGACAGTTAAATTCAATTGATGCTCTAACTTTTAAATACAAATTTAAAACCTCATTTAAACCCTTTTTTTTGTTTTGTTTTTATAATCCCAAATTTAAAACTACGTTCAAGCTAGTCCTGCTCTTCGAAACAGCAGCGTCTTCAGCTCGCGGCGGAAGGACTTGAGATCGGGGAGTTGACGAAGCCCCAGAGGAAGCTCGTTCCAGAGGGTAGGGGCCCCCACAGAGAAGGCCCTCCCCCTAGAGGTCGCCAGCCGACATTGTTTAGCTGACGGTATCCGGAGGAGGCCCTCTCTGTGAGAGCGCACTGGTCGGTGAGAGGCTAATGGTGGCAGTAGGCGGTCCCGTAAATATCCCGGTCCTAGGCCATGGAGCGTTTTAAAGGTGATAACAAGTACCTTGAAGTGAACCCGGAAGACCACTGGGAGCCAGTGCAGATTATGCAGGAGGGGTGTCACATGGGAGCCAAAGGTGCTCCCTCTATCACCCAGCAGCCGCATTCTGGACCAGTTGGAGTCTCCGGGTACCCCTCAAGGGGAGCCCCATGTAGAGAGCATTACAGTAGTCCAGGCGGGATGTAACCAGGCATGAGCAACTGTGCATAAGGCAGCCCGATCCAGAAAGGAACGTAACTGGCGTATCAGGCGAACCTGATGAAAAGCTCCCTGGTGACGGCTATCATATGATCTTCCAAAGACAGCCGTGCATCCAGGAGGACGCCCAGATTACGAGCCTTTTCCATGGGGCCAATAGTTCGCCCCAATGGTCAGTGATGGAATTAGTTGACTGTACCGCCGCGGCATCCACAGCCACTCGGTCTTGGTGGGATTTAGTCTGAGTTTGTTCCTCCCCATCCAAACCCGCACGGCCTCCAGGCACTGGGACATCATTTCAACAGCCTCGTTGGGGTGGTTAGGTGGAAATATAGAGCTGAGTATCATCAGCGTATGATGTAATGTATGTCTGTTACGTGTTTTAATGTGTTTTGTTTTATAATCCCAAATTTAAAACTACGTTCAAGCTAGTCCTGCTCTTGAAACAGCAGCGTCTTCAGCTCATGCGGAAGGACTTGAGATCGGGAGTTGACGAAGCCCCAGAGGAAGCTCGTTCCAGAGGTAGGGGCCCCACAGAGAAGGCCCTCCCCCTAGAGGTCGCCAGCCGACATTGTTTAGCTGACGGTATCCGGAGGAGGCCCTCTCTGTGAGAGCGCACTGGTCGGTGAGAGGCTAATGGTGGCAGTAGGCGGTCCCGTAAATATCCCGGTCCTAGGCCATGGAGCGTTTTAAAGGTGATAACAAGTACCTTGAAGTGAACCCGGAAGACCACTGGGGGCCAGTGCAGATTATGCAGGAGGTGTCACATGGGAGCCAAAGGTGCTCCCTCTATCACCCAGCAGCCGCATTCTGGACCAGTTGGAGTCTCCGGGTACCCCTCAAGGGGAGCCCCATGTAGAGAGCATTACAGTAGTCCAGGCGGGATGTAACCAGGCATGAGCAACTGTGCTTAAGGCAGCCCGATCCAGAAAGGAACGTAACTGGCGTATCAGGCGAACCTGATGAAAAGCTCCCCTGGTGACGGCTATCATATGATCTTCAAAAGACAGCCGTGCATCCAGGAGGACGCCCAGATTACGAGCCTTTTCCGTGGGGCCAATAGTTCGCCCCAATGGTCAGTGATGGAATTAGTTGACTGTACCGCCGCGGCATCCACAGCCACTCGGTCTTGGTGGGATTTAGTCTGAGTTTGTTCCTCCCCATCCAAACCCGCACGGCCTCCAGGCACTGGGACATCATTTCAACAGCCTCGTTGGGGTGGTTAGGTGGAAATATAGAGCTGAGTATCATCAGCGTATGATGTAATGTTATGTCTGTTACGTGTTTTAATGTGTTTTGTTTTATAATCCCAAATTTAAAACTACGTTCAAGCTAGTCCTGCTCTTCGAAACAGCAGCGTCTTCAGCTCGCGGAAGGACTTGAGATCGGGGAGTTGACGAAGCCCCAGAGGAAGCTCGTTCCAGAGGGTAGGGGCCCCCACAGAGAAGGCCCTCCCCCTAGAGGTCGCCAGCCGACATTGTTTAGCTGACGGTATCCGGAGGAGGCCCTCTCTGTGAGAGCGCACTGGTCGGTGAGAGGCTAATGGTGGCAGTAGGCGGTCCCGTAAATATCCCGGTCCTAGGCCATGGAGCGTTTTAAAGGTGATAACAAGTACCTTGAAGTGAACCCGGAAGACCACTGGGAGCCAGTGCAGATTATGCAGGAGGGGTGTCACATGGGAGCCAAAAGGTGCTCCCTCTATCACCCGCGCAGCCGCATTCTGGACCAGTTGGAGTCTCCGGGTACCCCTCAAGGGGAGCCCCATGTAGAGAGCATTACAGTAGTCCAGGCGGGATGTAACCAGGGCATGAGCAACTGTGCATAAGGCAGCCCGATCCAGAAAGGAACGTAACTGGCGTATCAGGCGAACCTGATGAAAAGCTCCCCTGGTGACGGCTATCATATGATCTTCCAAAGACAGCCGTGCATCCAGGAGGACGCCCAGATTACGAGCCTTTTCCATGGGGGCCAATAGTTCGCCCCCAATGGTCAGTGATGGAATTAGTTGACTGTACCGGGCCGCCGGCATCCACAGCCACTCGGTCTTGGTGGGATTTAGTCTGAGTTTGTTCCTCCCCATCCAAACCCGTACGGCCTCCAGGCACTGGGACATCATTTCAACAGCCTCGTTGGGGTGGTTAGGGGTGGAAATATAGAGCTGAGTATCATCAGCGTATGATGTAATGTTATGTCTGTTACGTGTTTTTAATGTGTTTTTGTTTTTTTGTTGTATTTTTCTTTATTTTGTTTTTAAAAGTTAAAAGTCTAATATAAAAAACAAAAACAAAGTGAAGGCGAACTGTATCAGAAACATCTACCACATTCTATACCCTCTCATTGCTAAGCAGTTAAACAACATACTGCAAAAAAATGAAATTGAAGATTGGTTAATATCTGGCAAAACCTACCTGATAATGTGAGAGATGGTGCCCTTGGAAGGGGAACTAGTGTGATGGATTACAGTGAAGTGGCAGTTTCCCAGGAAGAAGGAAATACATTCCAAACAAGTAGGTGAGATAAGAGGCAGCCCAGCCCAGTTAGGAGACAGAAGAAGAAAGGATACTCGCTTCCTAAACTCTCCCAGGGTATACCCATTAGAGTGGGATTAGTCTGGTAAGATTCTGTCTATTGTGTATAAGCAAATAAGGAATTGCATTCTGACTGAATTGCTATTGGAGCACCTGGAGCACCAGGGAACTACCAGAGGACTACAAAAGAGCTCATGTGGTTCCCATCTTCAAAAAGGGGGGGGGGAAATAGACCCAGGAAACTACAGACCAATCAGTCTAACATCAATACCCAGGAGATACTGGAAAACATTTTTAAAAAGCAGATCTCCAACATCTAGAAACATGTAAAGTAATAACTAGCTGTCAGAACGGGTTTGTTAAAAACAGATCATGCCAAACCAATCTTATTTCATTCTTCAACATAGTGACTAAATTAGTAGACCAGCGAAATACTGTGGACATAATATACTTAGACTTCAGCAAGGCATTCGGCAAAGTAGACCACAACCGACTTCTTGGTAAGCTAAAAAATAGTGGGATAGATAGCATCACCACCAGATGGATTTGTAACTGGCTGACAAACCATACCCAACAAGTAGATCTTAATAGGTCTACATGGAGGGAAGTAAGCAGTGGGGTACCACAAGGTTCCATCGCAGGCCCAGTACTTAAGCCCAATCTTCATAAATGACTTAGATGAGGGAATAGAAGGGGAATTTACTGAATTTGCAGATGATACTAGGCTGGCAGGAACAGCTAACACTCTAGAAGATAGTTTCAAGATCCAGATGGATCTTGACAGACTTTAATACTGAACCCTATCTAACAAAATGAAATTCAATGTAGAGAAATGTAAAGTCTTACACTTAGGCAAGAAAAACCAGAAGTATACATATAGACTGGGTGAAACCAGGCTTAATAGCAGTAACAGAGAGAGGGATCTTGGAGTCTTAGTGGACAGGCAGCTAAATATGAGCCAGCAGTGTGCAGCGGCACCCCAAAAGCCAATGCAATCCTAAAATGCATTAACAGAGGGATACAATCAAGATCAAGTGAAGTACTAATACCACTCTATAAAGCCTTAGTAAGACCACACCTAGAACACTACATCCAGTTTTGGTCCCCACACCAGGGGTGAAATGCTCCTGGTTCGGACCGGCTCGTGCAATCCAGTAGTGATGGCGGCTGCTGGTTTGGAGGACCGGTAGAAAAAATCCCTGGCCCCGCCCCCTGCCTCTGCTGAGCCACACCATCAGCAGAGTTTTTTTTTCCTTTTTAAAGCAGTTTTTCTTCAGCCGAAACATCCTTGAAAAGTAAAAAAAAATCCTCTGATGATCGCGGGGCTGAGCAGAGATCATCAAAACCCTTTAAAAGTTTTTTTAAAAAAACCCACTTCAGCCGAAGGGGGGAAAAAAGGGGGGGAAAAAGAGGTTTTAAAAGCCTCCTCTGGCGATCCCAGAGGAGTTTCCTGAGCCTCTCAGACTTTTTTTTTTTTTAAATTGAAAAAGTTTTACAACAATTAAATTTTTCCCCCTCCCCCCTCCCTCCTAAACCCCCCTCCCCCCCCCCCGGACTTCCCGGAGCAAACACAAGGTATAGTTCCTTAAACAAAACAGTCATACATTAAATTTTTAAAATCTAACACAATTATAATCTTTCTCTCTCACATAACCTGACTTCTTCCATTAAAATCAAAAATAACATCCTTCATTCAAAAGCAATCCGAAATTTCTTAATCTGATATCTATTTTGAATATAATCAATCCAGTTCTTCCATTCATTTAAATATTTTTCTTGAGTACTGTCTTTCAAGAAGGCTGAGATTTTAGCCATCTCAGCCAAATTGGAAACTTTCAATATCCATTCTTCTATTGTGGGTAATTCTTTTTTCTTCCAATATTGTCCAATCAACAGTCGTGCTGCTGTTATTAAGTTCAAAATCAACTTAGTCTCAATCACTGTACAGTCCGTTGTTATTCCCAAAAGGAAAAATTGCGGTAGGAACTTTATCTTCTTCTTCAGAACATTCTGCATAATCCACCAGATTCTTATCCAGAAAGACTTAATTTTCTTACAAGTCCACCATACATGAAAATATGTAGCATCATCACAATTACATCTCCAACATTTCGCTTGCATATCTGGATACATACATGATAATTTTCTTAGGATCTAAATGCCATCTATAAAACATCTTATAAAAATTTTCCCTTAAATTCTGCGCTTGCGTAAATTTAACATTTCTAACCAAATTTTTCCCATGTTTCCAACATTATTGGTTCTTGAATATTCTGTGCCCATTTTATCATACAATCCTTTATTAAATCTCTTTCAGAATCTATTTCTATCAACACAGTATACAATCTCTTTATATGCCCCTGAGTTTGATTTCTAATTTGTTTAACCACATTTTCTTCATTTTGAATGATACCAATTTTCTGATCTTCTTTCCATCTAGCCTTTAACTGTCCATATTGAAACCAAGTATAATTCCTCCTTCTTCTTTTAATGTATCCAAAGATTTTAGTTGTAAATTTCCTCTCATTGTATAAAAGATCTTTATAAGTAATCATTTCTTGTTCCTGTTCTATATTTATATTCTCTACTGCGTGCGAGGACATACCCATATAGGAATTTTGTAATTTAACTTATAATAATATTTTTCCAGACACATGAAGAGAAATTCTCAACACATGATTCTTAAAAGCTTTATCTACTTTCTTATCATACAATAAATATGCATGCCAACCATATAATAAATCATAACCTTCTATATTCAAAATCCTTTCCTCCGTCAAATTAAACCAATCACTTATTACCGAAAGAACAACTGCTTCATAATACAGTTTTAAATTAGGCATTTTAATCCTCCTCTTTCCGTGTATCTTGCATTATTTTCATTTTGACTCTCGCTTTTTCCCTTCCCATATAAATTTATTAATTCCAATCTGCCATTCATCCAAATTTTATCTTTCTTAATTATTGGTATCATCTGAAACAAGAACAAGAATTTAGGCAAAACATTCATTTTATAGCTGCTATTCTCCTAACAAAGATAATTGTAATTTTTCCAAGTATTCATTTCCTTCTGAATTTTTTTCCATAACACATCATAATTATTCTTATACAATTTTCCATTTGATGAAGTAAGAAAGACTCCTAAATATTTAACCTTTTTTACAATTTCAAATCCTGTTATTTCCTCTAGTTTTTCTTTCTGGTTCTTAATCATATTTTTGGTTAACACTTTTGTTTTATTTTGATTCACTTTAAACCCTGAGTCCCTTCCATATTGATTAATTACTTCCAACAAATATACACTGAATTTATAGGCTGAGTCAACATAACAACCAAATCATCTGCAAATGCTCTGACTTTATAATGATATCTTCTAATTCTAATACCTCTATCTCCCTTAACTCTCTTATCTTATCCAATAAAGGTTCCAAAGATAAAATAAACAATAAAGGTGATAAAGGACACCCCTGCCTTGTTCCTTTCGCAATTTTAAAACTATCTGTCAAACTACCATTAATTATTATCTGAGCTGTTTGCTCTCCATAAATTGCCCTAAGTATTCGTGTAAAACCATTTCCAAATTGCATTTTGTCTGTTAATTTAAATAAAATTCCCAATGCAAACGATCAAAAGCTTTCTCTGCATCCAAGAATATAAACGCTGCGGAATCTGATTTTTCTTTTCCAAATATTCCAATAAATTCACTATCTGCCTAACGTTATTCCTCATTTGTCTCCCTTTTATAAAACCAGACTGGTCAGTGTGAATCCTTTGTTGTACAATTTCCATTAACCTATTTGCCATTACTTTTGCAAAAATCTTATAATCATTATTCAAGAGTGAAATCGGTCTATAATTCCCAGGCTTAGTACAATCCTGATCCTCTTTTGGTATCAATGAAATAAAAGTAGTCCTCCATGATGGTGGTACTCCTCCTCCCATCCATATCTGAATAAATAACTCCAAAAGTGGGCCAACTATCTCATCCTGTAACTTTTATAATATATTGCTGTAAGTCCATCTGTGCCTGGGATTTCCTATTTTTAATTGCTTTATTACCAAAATAATTTCCTCAAGTTATAGGCCGATTCAACTCTTCCCTTTGTTCATTAGTTAAACCTTTAACCTTATATTCTTTCAAATATTTATCAATATCCATATTCAATATTGTATCTCTGGCATATAAATTTGTATAATATTCCAAGAAAGCTTTTTTAATTTTATCCTGTTGAAATCGCACTTTACCCTTGTATTCAATTCCTTCAATAGTACGTGCTTTCTGTCTTTTCCTTAACATATAAGCCAACCACCTCCCTGATTTATTGGCATTACAAAAAGTATTATGCTTAGCATATTGTATATTGGTTGCCACCTGATCTGCCATTAACATATTAAATT
Source organism: Ahaetulla prasina (assembly GCF_028640845.1). Classification (NCBI taxonomy): domain Eukaryota; kingdom Metazoa; phylum Chordata; class Lepidosauria; order Squamata; family Colubridae; genus Ahaetulla; species Ahaetulla prasina. The sequence continues at coordinate 82,389,870 of NC_080543.1, read as the reverse complement.
GACTCTGTAATATCTTTATCGCTTCAGTAGTTTTTAAATCATGTGGATTATATACCAATAATTGTTGTTTCCTCTGAATTTCATCTTCTAAATCCCTACGCTGTTTTTGTAGTTTTCTTCTCTGTCTACTATTAATATATATCAAATTTCCTCTCATAAAGGCCTTGCTCGCGTCCCACACCATTTCTATCAAGTTCCCTTTCCCAAATTATAATCAAAAAATTCTTTCATTTGTTTTTTACATTGATTTACATTATCCTCATATCTAAACAAATTTTCATTTATTCTCCATGATCTTCTTCCACCTTCATATTGCAACTCCATCCATACCGGACTATGATCAGTTAAACACCTTGGAAATATCTTTGTTTTCCTAACCCTAGAAAGCAAGTCATTGGTAATTAATATAAAATCAATACGTGAAAAGATTGATGCCTATCCAAAAATAAGTATAATCTCTATCATCAAAATTCTGCCTTCTCCATATATCTTTCAACTCAAAATCTTCCATCAAATCAAAAAAAGATTTAGGCAATTTTGCATGCATAGGAATTTTCTTAGAAAGACTTATTTTATCTCTTCTAATGTCCATTACACCATTCCAATCCCTAATATAATAAATGTTTTATAGTCCCAAAAGTCAATTTTTCATGTAACAGTTTATAAAATTTTTCTTGTTGTTGATTAGGTGCATATATGCCAATCACAAGTGTCTTTTTTCCTTCTAAAATCAATTCAATAGCAATATATCTTCCTTGAATGTCCGTTTCAATTAATTTACTTGATATATTTTTCTTCAAATATATAACTATACCATTTTTCTTATTCGAGCAGAAGAAACAAAATGTTTACCTAATTTGAATTAATCAAATATTTCTGATCTGATAATTTTATATGTGTCTCTTGCAAACATATCACATCATTTTTAAATTGTTTCAAATAATGGAATATTTTTCTTCTTTTCTGTGCTGAATTTAAACCATTAACATTCCATGTCAAAAATTTATTTGCCATCTCTGGCCTCTTGAAGCTTCTGAGCAATTAGCAGATGACCCTCACTCTTGACTTGGCTCCTCCCACAGCTTCAGTAGTAGAATCCGTTCCTGTCTTTGAAGTCGTTCCTCCATCTCCTTCGCCTAATAGCTCCCTTGTCACTCTTTGTTCTTGAGATTGTTCTTGAGGTACTGATATCACAGGTGCAGTTTCAGCTTCCCCACTCTGTTTCTCTTGAAGACTTTTATCCACTGTTTCTACATCCACTTTCAATACATTAAAAAGAAAATCTTTTGCTTTCAATTCAGTATCAATTCGATATCTCCTGCCTTGAAAAAATACTGTTAAACCAATTGGAACCTCCCATCTATATTGAATCTGATGCTTCTTAAGCTCTTGTGTAAAAAACCTACAATCCTTCTATCCTTTAACATTTTAGCAGGGATCTCTTTCAAAACCAACACCTCCTGTTCTGCTATTTGCAATTTCTTTTGGTATGTAGCTTGCAAAATCTGATTTCTTATTGTAGAAGTTAAAAAATAAATTACAATATCTCTTGGGAGCTTTTTCTGCCTCGCTACCCAAGAATTAACCCTATATGCCTTATCAATTTGAAAATCCACTTCTCGAGGGTCCATGCCTAACATTTCAGCTAAGGCTTCTGATATAACTTTTTAAAGATCTTCTTCCTTCCGGTCTTGAAGACCCCTAATTCTCAAAGCCTTCTCCAACGCTCTATATTGCAATACCACCACATGATCCTCATTTTTATCCACTTTATTTTGAAGCTCTCCAACTTTATTATCCAAATACTGATTTGCTTGACTAATTACTTCCACTTTATCCTCCATTACTTCCAAATTTTTTGCCAAACCTTGAAAAACCATCAATAAATCTTCTCTAATTTTTTTATTAGTCTCTTTAATTTCTTCCCTAAGTTGATCCTTCACACCATGAATATTATTCATAATTTCTTTAAATCGCTCTTCAGAAACTCTATTCTGTTCCTTTAATATATCTTCTAAATTAGTTTCAGACCCCTTCTCATCATGGAGCTTTTGGTGGCTTAGAAGCCATTTTAATTTAAGTAAAGTCTCTAATTAGAATTATAAAATCTCAAAAGTCTCAAAAGTCTCCAATTAAAGTTGTAAAATAAAAACTTTCACCTTGCCTCCTCTGGAAAGCTTCTATTCAACTAAAATCCACAAAGACGAACTTCGCTTTCTCTCACAAGCAGCCTCCAATCCACTTCCTCTCAGACGCCATTTCTTCCTTCACTAAGTTCAAGTGAGAAAAAGTTTTCCCCTTTTAAAAAGGAGTAGAAGTCAGCTCTCTTCTTGCTTCCCCAGTAATCGATCACTTGTATTTGTCCCGTCTGCTTTAAGTTATTCAAACCGGAATCAATTGAGCAGAGGTGGGCGTTTTCCTCTTGTCCTGCTTAATTAACAGGATCGAGCTGAGTCTGGAGTGGGGCTGGGTTATGCAGGCACCCCTCCGGGACTCTGCATAAGAAAGCAGAGCCCCTGGGGCAATCTTCTGCTATCCAGCCACTCTTGCTAATCTCTTTCACCCAGAGAAAAGCTTTGAAGCTGGCTAACAGCTGTTTCACCAGCTTTTACAGAATCTCAGTTCGGGACGCCATTCCAGGCGTCCTCCCGGGGAAAATGAAACCACCGGAAGTCCCCCTCTCAGACTTTTAAACTCACTTTTTAACAGCCCCCAATTACAAGATTTCACCCCTGCCCCACACTATAAAAAAGATGTTGAGACTCTAGAAAAAGTGCAGAGAAGAGCAACCAGGATGATTAGGGAACTGGAAACTAAAACATGAAGAACAGTTACAGGAACTGGGCATGCCTAGCCTAGTGAAGAGGAGGACCAGGGGAGACATGATAGCAGTGTTCCAATATTTGAGTGGCTGCCACAGAGAGGAAGGTGCCAAGCTATTTTTCAAGGCACATGAAGGCCATACAAGGAATAATGGGGCTCCAGTGACGTCACCGCTCCTGCTGGGTGCTCTAACAGGGCACTCCACGTTAGAAGATTGTAAAAGTCAGTGAAACAGTATAAATCACTGTTCACTGACCTTAGCATACCCTTTGGGCAAAAGAGGGTTATGCAGAGCTGTGGAAAAGTGGTAGATATAGACAGGGGGTTTGCTCTTAAGAGCGAATTTTCCTGGATTTATGATCCCACCGAATTCCACTACCTCCAACTTCAAACATGCTCCTGTTTTTTTTTCAGGAAAAAGGAGTAGGAGAGTCGCTTCTGCTCAAAAGGACTTATTAAATTGATTGATTTTCTAAGCAGACGGGAATTTCACAAGCGTTCGATCTTTGATGTAGAATCAACACGGCAAGTACCAACTCCCTTTTTGAAACCTGAAACCTTTCTTTGTCTCTGATTAATTGACTTTTAAAATGGTGTCTGAAAGTGAAAGTAAAATTTTTTAGTACAACAAAGTAGCGTTATTTGTGGATTGTTACAAACGGAGTTCTCTTATACTGAATGGAGTAAAGGAAAGTTGTTAAGTTTAAATTCCTGATCTTTTTGAAGACAGAATGGCAGCTAAACCTTTAAAGCCTTCTGGAAGAAGGGGATCTGAACCAAGTCTTGAGGATATATTGAAAGAACAATTAAAACTTTCTGAAGATAGGCAAAAAGAGATGATGGAGAATTTTAATGCAAAAATAAGAGAAGATATTCTCATGGCAGTTTAAGGACTGAGTAAAAAAATTGAGGGATTGGAAGAGGAAATGCAACAGATCTCTCAGTCAAATAAGCATTTAGAAGATAAAATGCAAGGTGTTCAGAAAAAAGTGGATCATAATGAAGATCAGATTGTGATATTACAATATAAACTTATGGAAGGAGCTCTTAGAATTCGTGGTATGCAAGAACAGCGAGGAGAAGACTTAAGAAAAATTATATCAGAAGCATTGGCTGAATTTATTGAAGTGGAACCCCAAGAGGTAGCTTACCAAATTGATAAAATATATAGAGTTAATTCCTGGATCGCAAGACAGAGAAAGCTTCCTCGGGACATTGTGGTTTATTTTGTGAAAAGGACTATGAGAAATCAGATTTTGCAAGTTTCATATCAGACAACTTTAAAAATTGGAGAACAGGAGCTGAAGGTGTTGAAAGAGATTCCTTCCAAGATGTTAAGAGATAGGAAGGAATTTGTTTTTTTTTACACAAGAACTTATAAAATGAAAATAATACAGGACTCACGGGAAAGAGGTGGCTTAAAAATGCCTAACTTTAAACTATATTATGAAGCAGTAGCCCTTTCAGTAATAAGTGACTGGTTTAATTTAACGGAGGAAAGAATTTTGAATATAGAAGGTTATGACTTGTTATATGGATGGCATGCATACTTATTTTATGAAAAAAAAGTGGATAGGGCTTTTAAGAATCATGTGTTGAGAAGTGCTCTTTATGGTCTGGAAAAATATTCTTATAAATTAGATTACAAGATTCCTATATGGGCGAGCCCTAGACATGCAATAGAGAATATAAATATAGAACAGAAACAGGAAATGATTACTTATAAAGAACTTTTGTATGCTGAAGGAGGTAGATTGCAATTAAAATCATTACAGGTATTAAATGAAGAAGGGAGGAATTATACTTGGTTTCAATATGGGCAAATAAGTGCTAGATGGAAAGAAGATCAAAAAATTGGTATAATGCAAAGGGAGGAAAATTTAATAAAGCAAATTAGAAATCAGACCCAGGAGCATATAAAGAGATTGTATAATGTGTTGCTTGAAATAGATTCGGAAAAGGATTTGGTAAAGGACTGTATGATAAAATGGGCACAGAATATTCAGGAACCAATAATGTTGGAAACATGGGAGAAAATCTGGGTTAGAAATGTTAAATTTACACAAGCACAGAATTTAAGGGAAAATTTTTATAAGATGTTTTATAGATGGCACTTAGATCCCAAAAAATTATCACATATGTATCCTAATATCCAAGCGAAATGTTGGAGGTGTGATTGTGATGACGCTACATATTTTCATATTTGGTGGACTTGCAAGAAAATTAAGGCCTTTTGGATAAGAATTTGGTGGATTATTCAAAATGTACTGAAGAAGAAGATAAAGTTCCTGCCACAATTTTTCCTTTTGGGAATTATAACGGATTGTACAGGGATTGAGACTAAACTGATTCTGAATTTAATAACAGCAGCAAGACTGTTGATTGGACAATATTGGAAGAAAGAAGAGGTACCTACAATAGAAGAATGGATACTGAAAGTTATTAATTTGGCTGAGATGGCTAAAATCTCAGCTTTTTTAAAAGACAATACGCAGGAAAGATATTTAATTGAATGGAAAAAATGGATTGATTATCTACAAAACAGATATCAGATTAAGAAATATCAGATTGCCTTTGAATAATTAGAAAGTTATTTTATGTAATGGGGAGGGGGTTGGGAGATGAAAAGCTTTGGATGAGGTTATTTGGATTGAAGGAAAATTTTATTCTATGTTTGGTTTATGTATAACAATACCTTGTGATTGACCGGGAAGCCGGGGGAGGGAGGGGAAGGGGTTTTTGGGAGGGAGGGGGAAAAAAGGGGTGAAAATGTCTTTGTTTTTTAAAAAACTTTTTCAATAAAAAAAAAAAAAGGAATAATGGATGGAAACTGATCAAGGAGAGATTCAACCTAGAAATAAGGAGTAATTTTCTGACAGTGAGAACAATCACTCAGTAGAGCAGCTTGTCTTCGGAAGTTGTGGGAGCTTCATCACTGGAGGCTTTCAGGAAGAGATTGGATTGCCATTTTGTCGGAAATAGTGTAGGGTCTCCTGTTTGTGCGGGGGATTGGACTAGATGACCTACAAGGTTCCTTTCCAACTCTGTTAATCTAATGTAATCTACTCTGCTCTGGGACTTAAATTTCAAACAGACAAGCACCTGCCACACAAGATCCCAAACTTAACAATTGTGATAAAAAAGACAGAAAATTCTGGATAGTGCAGATGGCTGTACCCGGAGGCAGCAGAGTAGAAGAAAAAGAATTGAAGAAAAATCACAAAATACAAAGATCTGCAAATAGAAGAAGAATAGCTGTGGCAAAAGAAAGCTAAGATAATACCAGTAGTGATAGGCAGCTTGACTGCAATCCTAAAATATCTGGCATACCACCTGAACAACATCAGCATTGACAAAATCACCAGTCAATTGCAAGAGGCAATTTTACTTGAATAGCTTATATTCTGCAATCATTCCTTTAACATCATCAAGCAACAGCATCTCCCCATCCCAGTCTTTGGAAAGGGCTCATGAGGTAGATGAAATGCCAGATCCAGTTTGACTGACATTTGACTGACTATGCAAAGAACCATAATAATAATAGTAACCTACCCAATTTTATAGCAAGAGATGAGTTGCTAGTTTCAGACTTGTGCAGTTCCAATGCTTCGTACCATGGCAGACATACTCTGTAGAAGCAGCACATCATTGAAATCTCAATAATGGATTTCAGGTCAATATGGAGGGTTGGAAGAGATCAATTGCTCAAGTGGAACATTGTCTTTATTTTTTTCTTTCTTATTCATTTCCTATCATTGTGGTTAGTCTAGTCAGCCACCCAGACTCACTTGATAGTGAAATTGGTACCATCTAAATTTAATAAAGAAATAAAATATTGTGCTGATGTCTATATATTCTTCCATGAACAAGATATATTAGCTTGCATGATCATTTTTGTAAAGATGATGTAGATGAATTATTATTCGTTGTCTATGCTGGTTTTATAATCTTGTCTTTAAAAAAAGCTTAGCAAATTTGGATTTGATAGTACTTAGCACAGCAGGAATGTCAGGGCTACAGATTTATACTTTGTTTTGTTTTTTTAAAGGCAGCAGCAACCAACACTATTGCCAAAAATCTAAGCTGGAGGTGTCCATGGAGTCAGTTGGAGTTGAATGTGACTGGAGCTAGAACTTTTTTAGACAAGCAAGGACTAGATATCAGACTGCTGCATATTACACAGTGAAAGAAAATCTCTGGGTTATGAGATAGAGGAGATATATCTCTTTCCTCTACCTGCATCAATGTTTCTTACACTTTTTTGCCTGTGGCCCATTTCTGATCTTTTTTCCCTGTGGTTCCTTTGCCCAAGTCCCATTACTAGTATGGACATGGGACAGTAACTGGTATATTTTCTGCTGTCAATAAATATAACACACTTGCGGGGATTGTTGTTGTTTCTTTGCTGCATTCCTTGGCCCTCCTGTTTCAGTACATTGTTTCCCTTGTGGCCCCTTGAAATATCATAGGGATCCCAGGCTCCTGGTTGAAAACCACTGATCTACATATTAAATGCAACCTTGGAACTAGATTCTTAGCAGATATTAATGTGGAAAATTATTTTTGGTGGCTCTCACTCTGCTAGAATGAGAGAAGTCTTTCCTTCGTTAGTATTTGATATCTGTCTTTCATTTTGAGTGGATTATATTTTGTCTCATTCTAATCCTTATGAACACTTAGATATAATTTCACCATTTTTGCCCAAGTCATTGATGAGAACAGCATTGGCATAAACCAAACATAAATTGCGTTAAGTGTGGGATTGGATGAAGAGGCAGGACTCTAGCAAGTGACTTCAGCTCTTTATTTGCAGCTTGGAAAAACTTCTGCTAGGCTAGCCGGCAGTGCTGTCTTTTAAAGGAAGCTGTCCAGGAGCCTAGCCACTGACATTGCTTTTAATTTCCCGCTGTGCGATTGGACCAATGAGCAGCGGGTATGCTAATGTCAGGCTAAACCCGATGCTCCAGCCTATGCTCCAGGCTTCACTCTCTATTTACATATTTAACACCCCTCCCCTCTGGAATGGCACTTAGCCAATCCACGAAATTCACATCACATAATCACACAGATAGGGGGTGCAACCTGACCTGTGCAGCTCATTTGTACCAGCGGCGGCGGCCTGGGCACTCAAGCCTGCTGCCGCTCCTGAGTTGGTGAATGGAACCACCTGGAAGTTCTCCCTGGGCATGGCCAACTCCACCCGGACCACCTCTTTGTGAACTCTTTGCTGGATGCGTGGCTCCTCAGGTGTGTGTATGCATACCCTGTCCGGGTTTGAGAGTAGGATATTTGGTTCATGAAAGTCTAGGTTAACTTCTGTGATTGTTTTGGACTCCGTTTGGGATGGAGTACTGTCTAATTCTAAGGGTGTTTTGGAAGCAGTTTGGGGCCCAGTATCTTCGGATCGTCTTAGGCTAGAGTTTCCTATTTGGCCCCGGAGTTGATCTATATGCCTTCTCCAAGTTTTCCCATCTTCTAGCTCCACTTGGTATGACCAGGAACCGGTAAGGGAGATTACTTTGGCCTGGACCCAGGATGGGTCTCCTGCATAATTGTGGGCATAAACTAGGTCTCCTATGCTAAAGGACTGGGACTTACTGGTTGAATATATGGGTGCCTTGGTGCTGTAATGTGGATGTAGCCTGTCTAGTTGAGACCTTAGTTTGCGACCCATTAATAATTCTGCTGGGCTCTGGTTTGTGGTGGCAGTAGGGGTTACGTGCTGTACTAGCAGGAATTAGTCTATTCTGGCTTGCCAGTTCCCTAGACCCATCCTGGCTAAGGTTTCTTTGGTTGATCGCACCATTTGTTCCTCTTGACCATTGCTGGCTGGATGAAAAGGTGCAACCAGGGCATGCCGGATTCCCTGCTCCGCTAAAAATAGTTCAAATTGCCTTGCGGTGAATTGTGCCCCATTGTTGGAGACCAGAATATTGGGCAGCCTGTGGGTGGCAAAAACTCTCCACAGTACCCTGATAATGGCTTCAGTCGTTGTGGTCATTACCTCGAGCCATTTTGAGTAGGCATCTACAATGTTTAAAAATGTTTGACCCTAGACTGGTCCCATGAAATCAATGTCTATTCTGGACCATGACCCTTTTGGTTTCTCCATTCCCTTATGGGTGCCCTGGGTGGTGCTGGTCTGAATTTTTGGGATGAAATACAAGTTGCAAACCATTCTGTTATATCTCCATCCATGTTTGGCCACCAAACATAGCTCCTGGCCAATGCCTTCATTCGGACAATACCAGGATGCCCCACATGTAACACCTCTAATACCTGCTTCCTTAGATTGTGTGGTACAACCACCCTATCCCCCCACAACAGGCATCCCTTTTGGGCTGACCATTCACATTGTTTGGTTATGAATGGCTTGAATTCCTCCCCCATTGCCCCTCCGGCCACCCCCTCCACACCAGTTCAGAACTTTTGACAAAGTATTGTCATTTGCTGCTTGTCCCGCTATCTCAGTTGCTGTGACTGGGCTGACTGCAGAGTCCTCGATGAGCAGGACGGATGCGATGGAGGCAGGATCTTCTACCAGGTCTGGGTGGGGGCACCAGCTGAGGGCATCTGCATGACCTATGTCTTTGCCCAGCCGGTGTATTAGTTTGTAGTTGTATGCTGCTAGGAAAATTGTCCATCTAGTCATTTTTGGTGATAACATGTTTGGGGTAGGGCGGTCCTGTGCAGTGATGCTCAGTAGCACTTTATGATCGGTGATAAGTTCGAAGTCCATTCCATATAGGTATTTGTGGAAGCGCTTGACCCCCCGCTACAGCGGCCAGCACTTCCTTGTCCAGTTGGCTGTACTTTCTTTCTGTGGAAGACAGCGTTTTAGAATAAAAGGCAATTGGAGCCCCAGTCCCATTGGGGAACCAATGGCTGAGGACCACACCAACTCCAAAAGGGCATCACAAGTTAATATAAGGGGTAGTGTCTCATTATATTGGATAGGGAGGCTTTTGGATATAGTCAAATTTGTGACTATAGAGAAGGCAGAGGTTTCCTTCTGTCCCCAGGTCCAGCTGGCCTTCTTGTCTAGCAGCTGGTCTAAGAGTTCATTGCTGTCGCCTTCTGTGGCAGAAAAATACTGTAAAAGTTTAACAGGCCAAGAAACATCTGGAGTTCTGTTTGATTTTTTTGGTGTGGGTGCTTTTTTAATGACTTTAACTTTGGTTTCGGTCGGGTGTATCCCTGAGCCATCACTTAAATATCCCAAAAATTCAACTTGTGGCATGGCTATTTTGCATTTTTCTTTTTTAACCTTAAGTCCGGTCTCCTGGAACCTCCTCAGTGTCTCTTTTAATCAATGGATTAGTTCTTCTTTACTGTCCCTGGACCCAAGGACATCATCAAAGTAAGGCACTACTCCCGGGATACCCTGTAGGAGGCATTCCATTATGCTTTGGAAAAAATCTGGTGCCATGCTCACCCCAAATTGTAACTGACGGCATTTAAATGCTCTCCAGTGTGTCACAACAGTCTGTGCTTCCGTGGTGGTGTCCACCAGCAATTGCTGGTAAGCTTGTGCTAAGTCAAGTTTTGCAAATATTTTGCCTTGCCCCAATGAGTGAAGTAGATGCAGAACAACCGGAACTGAGTAAGTGCTTTGTTGCAAAGCCTTATTCAGGATACATTTATAGTCCACACAGATGTAGAATGACCCATCTGGCTTAATTGGGTGACTATTAGGGTCTCCCATTTAGTGTGATCTACCGGCTCCAGAATCCCTTGAGCAAATTAGTTTGTCTAATTGATTGTCTATTTTGGGCTGGAGTGCAAAGGGGACCCTCCTTCGCTTCATTCTGATGGGGTCTGCATTAGGATCTAGGTTAAAAGAGATGGGTTTCCCCATGTATTTGGCCAAAGTTTTGTCAAAAATGTCCGCAAACTCCTTCATTAGGTCCTTGATGCTGTCGTCCTGGACTATGTGGATGCCGATTACTCCTAGTCCTAGGGATTTGAACCACTCCAGTCCCAGCAGGCTTGGCAGGTCATTGTCCATGACGGTCAACTGCAGTTGTCTGATGAATTCTTTGAACTTTATCTGGAAGGTTCCACTCCCTAGAACGGGGATGCGGTTTCCTTGATAGTCTTAAAATCATTTTCTGCGGTTTCAGCTGTTCTTTTTCAGTTCCGGAATTGCTTTTTTGATGGTCTTCCAGGACACAATGGTCAGGTATGACACCTTGTCCACCTCCATATCACATGGGGATCCCTCGACGAGTACCGTGATATGGATTTTTTTTTGACTTGTGCACACTGGAGTGTCCAGTGGTTATTTGATGAGCTTCTTTGGTGTCTGCGGCTCGGTTTTACCAGAGGTTGCTCTTTGGGACTTGTGTTTTTCAGGGTCTTGCCTGGCTTTCTACCTGCCATGTGGTCTGGCGTGGCCGGTACATAGCCAGCTAAGTGGCCCAGCAAGCTTTTGCGATGTGACCCTTCTTTTCACATCTCTGGCAAATCACGTTTATATACCATCGGTGAGGGTATGAATGCATAATGAGCTCTGAGCAGTTCTTGAAGCGTCGGCCATTGTACTATCTGTAGATCAGCTGGTTCCGATACTGCTTCAGCTTCAGACTTCAGGTCCACAATAACTTAGGAAAAGTGCCCTTTTCCTATTATCTGATAGACCCAGTAGATCGTTGGCTTCCAGGAAACAGTTGAATCGGAGCAAGTATTTCTTTCACGATTCCTTATCTGTATTGAATGGAGCGGGTTGGGCATACATGATTATCTTGGATGCCGATGCAGATGTCCAGATGCTGCGATGATGGCGGATGCCACGTGGATGCCCAGTTCAGATCAGCTCCGTTGTCCTTTGTTCTCTTCAGTATCCCACCTTCGTCGCCAGTGTGGGGTTGAGTATGGAGTTGAATGAAAAGACAGGACTCCAGCAAGCTCTTTATTTGCAGCTTGGAAAAATGTCTGCTAGGCTAGCCGATAGCGCTCTCTTTTAAAAGGAGCTGTCCGGCAGCCTAGCCACTGACATTGCTTTTAATTTCCTGCCGCTCGAATGGACCAATGAGCGGCGGGTATGCTAATGTCCAGCTAAACCCGGACCTGAGTGAAGCCTATGCTCCAGGTGTCACTCTCTATTTACATATTTAACCAGTTACACCCTTGGAATCTATTGAAGTGTATCGCAGATGCTTATAGGTTAAATAATATTTTATATAATGCAGATAATCCCCGGACTATGAGCATTCCCTTAACGAATGTTTGAAGTTATGTGATAAGCGCTCCCTAGCATTTACAAATAAGTCCCGAAAATATGAATCTTGAGCACCATAACAGTTGTTCGCCCTTATGAACAACCACAGAGGCTCTGCAACATTTGTTCTGCACATTGCCGGCCAAAATGGAGCTTCTGAGGGGCAAACTCGCCCCTCCAATGCTCTGTCCGGGCATCCAGAAAGTTCATTTCGGCCGGCAACATGCCGAGCAAGGCCTCTGGATGCCTGAACGGAGCTTCTGAGGCATGGATCCACCCCTCAGAAACTCCATTTTAGCCAGCAGTGGAGTGTCGGAGGGGCCGCAGGTAGCCGAGAGTCTGGAGAGGAGACTGCTTGCTAGATCTTCACGAGCTAATGTTGCGTGAGGGCAGATGGGGAAGCAATTATGGGGAGCATGAGATATTTCAATGGTCAGGGAGGCCTTGGGTGGTCTTAGGTAGGTGGTCAGTTCCATCACTAGCCCCCCCCATGGCCTTTCCCACCCTGAGATAACCTGTGTCCACTTAACGAGCTTTGCATTCGATTAGTGAATGCATGGGTGAAAGAAGGTAGTGATCCCGTTCAAGATTCACTCCCACAAATCATCGGGTTACAAATGGAATGGGCAGGTTCCATTACTGTACATAGATCAGAGCAAAAAGCTTTTAATGTTCCCTGTTGATGTGTCATAGAATATATCTCTCTGTTTTATGTTTCTTAAAACAGTCTAATGCCTGCAGGGATTACTGCATGGTTAGTCCATGAGCAGTGAGTTTGGAAACTCAGTCTGCAAAAGTCCTATTTGTATATTTATAGTGCAATTATTTTTTTGTACTGTCTTTATTTGTGCAGCATTATAAAATTAATGCATTGTCAGGCCTGGTTTTGAGCAAATAGTCTTCCAGAAGATGTAATGAGGTTCTGCTTATAGTAGTTGCTTATTAGGTAGCAGAACAGAAAACAGATTATTCTTATGATTAGTATGACATGGAATATACAGGCCTTCACTATCTGTTGTTTAGAAGGAAACAATTTACCTGCATATAGGTCCCAGGTATTAAGGACAATCTTCTGTTCCCTATTTTGAAAATGTTGCATATGTTGTAATGTTTTGGTGGTTTTATTTTGTTTTTTTTTAAGAAGCAGGTGTTGTAATAGGAATTCTCCATCCCAGGTACAGTAAAAGATATTTCATTAGCTCTTCCTTCTCTTGGAAGCAGAAATCATTGTTAACAATCACATCCATCCTTCATTGGCCAAAAGAACAATTTGCTATAGACTAGCCTGGCATTTTCAGAAGTTTAACCTGCTGATTAGTGAAAAACTATTTTCTATAATATCATTGATAATATTTGGGATAATCTGTTGATCGTTGTTTTTATTTATTTATTTTTCTTTCATTTTATATATATATATTAGATGTTGGGTCGATTCAATTATTAGATAGAGACCTCCTCATCTGAAATATTTGTTTATATAGTATATTTGTTTTTGTCAAATAAGGATGAGAAAGTTTATAACTATTTGCAGACCCATTATGTAAGGGAAGGAGAATTTATCAGGGTTTTTTTTCAGCATCCAATCAGGTTGTACTTTTTTATGTTTAATGTTGGATGTTTGGGTTATTTATTTTTTCTTTTTTTGTACACAGTTTTTTCTTTTTTGTTGTTGTTACTATTGATGTGTGGTTTTTTCTGTTTTATATTTTATTCTTACTGATAAAACATAATAAATATGTATTAAAAATATTGCCATTGCAAAAATGCCTAGCTGTTCTGCAGAGCATTGTTTCTAGCTAGGTGCTTTTAAAATTATATTATATTGTATCTGAACTATGTGTGGATTCCCAGAAATAATCTGTTCCCAAGTTATGAAAAAATGTCAATAGTATCCAGAATTGATTACTTTATATGTTTTACAGATTTTGCTTTAATTTACTATTTAATTTACTATTTACGTAGACATTGACATTTTCTAAATTTTGTTCTGTAGTTGAAAGTGTTAAGTTTCTGTTAATTCTGTTTCAAAAGATTAAAATCATGCGATTATATTTTTTAACTGAAAAGATATTCCTTTAGAAACATATATCTATAATTTTTCTTACAATTAACATGACATATATATCTTAATAGCAATATGACGTTCATCAATCTGAAAAGCAGATTCTGTACCTGCGAGAGTAACACTAGGAAAATGATAATGATGACCATATCTGGACTTCAGGAATCTGGATCATGGTAGATAGCAGCAGAATGATCTGTTTAATTCTTTGTTGCCATTTCATGGTCATGCATGATGTTTTCAAATTCACTTCTGCCTTTACAAAAGTTATTCACATCTTCCCATTCTAAGTCTGTAATTAAACTAATATGTAGGCATAAAGATAGATACAGAATTCAAAAGGGTCAGTAAAAACTAACTTTACTTGTTTATTTGGAACAAAATAAATCACAGGGGAAAAAATAACATCAAATAATGGTTTTGCATCGTGCTTATTTAATGCTAAAAACAATACTTATGATCCTCAGAGAGAAAGAATTGGAAGCACAGGCCAGGGTTTGCTCACTAAATCTTGCTGAAATTTTCAGATATTCATGGAAGTCTTTAAAAAAAATAGCTGTTTGAAAGAAATGTTGTTCTTGTGAACATTCTAAAACACAATTTTGAATAATTTTTGACACAAGTACAATCCTATGGACAACTGCCTTACTAAAAATTGATATGTGATGTTTTTTCAGGTCTCTGAAGTAGCTTCATCTTTTTCTAAACTATTCAGTTTTATAATGGCCTCCTAATATTGCCAATGATTTAATCTTTTATTTCCTAAGACTTCTCTTTCTTTTATGTCTGCTCTTCCAGTAATCCGTATTAAGTCTCCTAGTGATTCTCTCTTCCACTGCTGATACTTCCCTTAAAATTGCTCACAACTAATTATTAACATATAACTAGCTGTTTCATTGACCTTTTATGTCTACTAAGATTACAGTATTAATTCAGTCTTTGATTTCTGGAATATTTTCCTTTTGGGTGAAACCATTAATAGAGTTTTCATCTCCCAAATTTGCATTTAGCAGCATGTATAAAACATTGGCCCATTCTCCACTCCGGTGAGAAACGGCAGTCAGAATGATGGGTTGATCTGTCCGTCAAGCTTGAAGGACCGAGTCTGCAACTGTTTAAGCCCCGCCTCTTCCTGTTGGGCTCCAGTTTTTGACTCGGTCCCAAGCTGGATGAACGTGTCTTTCTGACTCTCAGCGTTTTTCACTCCCTGCTTCGTTCAGGTATTTTTCAAATTTCTATTTTCCCTTTTTTCATTCCAGCGTGAGCTGGCTTTTAGCCTAATCCACTGAAGGCCGTGGACAGGCACAGATCTGCAGGCTTGCAGATCTCTTACAGCCACATTCTCCTTGGGAGGGCTGTTATGGTGCTGCAATGTTTCTATCCTCTCAGGCAGACACTCAGCAGAAGCCTCATTAGAGTTTACAGAGATCGGGCAAGCGTGCGCTCCTCCCTTCTCAGCTGAGGGGCTCTTATCTGCCCGATCTCATTGCCGGCGCCGCTTTGACTTCCGCGGCTTGTTTTCAGACCATTTGCTCTGCTGGAAGCCCGTAAGATGCTGTGGAGGTGTGGGGCTCTTGCTGGCTGCAGGCTTTGCATTTTGCAAGTAATTGGGGCTTTTGGAGCAGTTTATTTTGGCGCGAAAACAGCGGTCGCCATTTTGGAACCTCCCCCTCGGAAGTGGTGCTTTCCTTCTCAATCCTAGCCGGCTGATATACTCCACGGAGGACAAGCCTATTTTGTGAGTTCTGAATATTATTCTTCTACTATCCAAAGGAAGAATTCTCCCTTTACATTGGTGGAATAATTATCCCTTATGGCAGATCAGGCTCAGCCCCAACCCAGGAAGGCTACTTCCAAACGGTGCCACCTGGAGGACCCATTAGAAGGGTCATCAGACATTGCACGAAAAAGGGCAAAGCATCCAAACCCCCTTCTCAGGCCCCTACCAGGGAGGAATCCAGGAGACATAAAGCTCTGGAGAAGGTGGCCTCTAAAGCTCAGCAGCTAGCCCAGACACTGCCTGGCAGTCCTGCTCCTTTCACCCATTTACTTCAGGAGGTTTTTCCCTCTGGATCACATTCTTCTATTTCGGACAGTCCTTCCAGTTGGTCTCCAAATCAGTCAGTGCCAGCTCCTCCAATAGATCCAGCACTTCTTTTTCAAGATTTGCCTCTGCAACCAGTAGTTTCTTCTCCTGTTCCAGGTGTGGGCACTAACCTTAACCCAGATTCTCAGCCTATTCCTTCCATTCCAGGAGATTTTTCTAATTTGCAATTACCACCTACGTTTGGGGTCCTTATTGCAGAAGCCATCAAATCTACTCTAGTCCAATGCCTTCCTCAAAGGTCTGCTACGCCCTCTGCTGGCATTCAACCACACCACACCTTTCATAGGCAAGATTTGTCTATCTCTGAAATAGGTGGTCAGCGTTCCCCAGAACAGTCAGACCATGATTCCATATTCGAGGAGGGAATCCCTCCAGATGATGCTCTTTCAGAGGATGAAGGCCTGGATAGTGACCAGCCTCCTTTTGTGGGCCTGTTTAAGCCTCAACTATTCAAATCTCTCCTTTACAAGGCACAGGTTTCCACTGGTTTAGGGGATGTTTCTTCTTCCAAGAACCGTAGTCAAGTGGGGGAAGGCCCCTCAGGTTCACTTTTTTCAGAACAATCCACTTCTAATGATATGGTTCCAGCACCTAAACTCTTCACTGAAGTGGTGCAATGCCAATGGCTAGCTCCAGGATCCGGCCCTTTTCCCAATACCATTGATAAACGTCTATATCATATGGCACCAGAGATGTCTAACCTTTTACAGGTTCCCACAGTTGACGCTCCTATAGTAGCTCTAGCATCCTCCACTCATCTTAGGGGTCCCCCTGAGGAATCCCTCAGTCCTGAGGACAAAAGGGCTGAAAAGGTATTAGTCAAGGGTCATCAGGCAGCAGCTTGGTCAGTCAAGGCAGCTGCTTCTGCTTCTTTTTTCAACAGAGCCACTCTCATCTGGTTCAAACAGCTGCAATCGAGAATTACTTCGGCTGATATTCGATCTCATCAAGATCTCAATAAGATTGGAGCGGCACTGAAATATTCTTCAGATGCCACTCTTAATGCTGCCAGATTTGCCTCTAAGACAGTAGGGTCCTTTACCACCTCACGTAGATTATTATGGCTCAGAAATTGGCAAGCTGATAACAGAAATAAGTGGAGGCTAGCCTCTTCTCCTTTTTCGGGAGACAAGTTATTTGGTGCTTCATTAAACCCTACTCTGATTGAAACCCGTGACAAGAGAAAGATCCTCCCCTCGCTGTCACGACACTCTGAGAATCGTCCTGAGAATCGAAGACACAAGGTTTCACCAACCCAGGCAGAGGTTCCCCATATCATCGGGTTTTTACAAGGAGGGTTAGATTCTGGGTTATCATCCAACACCCTCCGACGACAGGTGGCAGCAATATCATCAATTCTCACCTGTACCACATCTGATTCCTTGGCCATTCATCCAGTCATTCGCAGATTTCTTCGTGGAGCCTCTAACCTTCGTCTTCCCATGGTCCACAGATATCCATCTTGGGACCTCAATAAGGTCCTCTCTGCCCTGACTAAACAACCATTTGAACCTCTTAGGAACGTTTCCCTAAAATTCCTAACTGTAAAGGTATGTTTCCTGATAGCTATCACGTCGGCTCGTCATATCTCAGAATTAGCGGCACTCTCTATTCGCAAAGACCTTTGCATATTTCACCCTGACAGGGTTGTCTTATGTCTTGATCCCACCTTCACGCCAAAAATCAACTCCCTTTTTCACCGTTCACAAGAACTGGTTCTCCCAAACTTTTGTCCGAATCCATCTCACCATTTAGAAGTTCTGTGGCACACCTTGGATGTTCGTCAAGCTATAAAGATTTCTCTACAATGAACGTCAGCCTTCAGAAGGACAGAAGCACTCTTTGTCTCCTTCCTTCCAGCATCATTGGGGCTTAAGGTCTCTGGTCCTACCATAGGCAGGTGGATCAAGTCTACCATTGCGGCTGCTTATGATGCTCTACTACTACCTAGACCCTCCAATGTTACCGCCCATTCAATTAGAAGCGCTGCAACATCGGCAGCCTGGGCTACCCAAGCTCCGCTACAAGAGGTATGCAGGGCTGCAACTTGGACTACTCCTACACCCTTCATTCGTCATTACAAGCTGGATGCCTACGCTTCATCAGACGCAGCATTTGACAGGAGGGTGTTACAATGGATCCTTGATACATGATGGAATGGCGGCCGGCATCTACCCACCCGAACGGACAATGAGCTTTGGTATGTCCCATCATTCTGATTGCCGTTTCTCACCGGAGTGGAGAATGGGGCCTTGGACTTACCTGACACGCCCTTTCTCACAATGGTGAAAATGGCAGTCAGCCCCTCACTAAATGGGCCGGCCACCAGCCGAGGAGGGGTGGGAGGGCAATCACTAACTGTTTATATTTTCAGAAAGACATGCCAGTCTGCGATAGTCCCTTTGCCAAAAAGAGGAGCCCAACAGGAAGAGTCGGGGCTTAAATAGTTGCAGACTTGGTCCTTCAAGCTTGACGGACAGATCAACCCATCATTCTGACTGCCGTTTTCACCGTTGTGAGAAAGGGCATGTCAGGTAAGTCCAACGCCCCATTCTACTCACAACATTATTTCTCACTCAAATGATGTACTAAATGTTTATTATGGAATAATTATTCCATGGTAATGAATAAAGGAGGCTAACTAATAATGAAAAAAATAGTTAACTGTTATACTATAAGATCTACCCCACAAGTTGGATAACATTTTAAAAGGTTACATAAATAGGATTCAAATACAAGCATAATATTTTTGGTCTAATTTATTGTTTACATATATGCTACTGCCTTCTATGGCAAACATTACATTGGTGCATGTATATAGTATATTATCTAAGGACATAGACATTAAGAATCTTACTTGACATTTCAAAAATGCTGAATTGTGATTTGAAGACCCCTTGATTTAAATAATAAATTTATGGTAATTATTTTCTTGAATGTGATTTTCTTGCCTGGAAATAATGAGGCAGGGGACTTCATTCATTACTGGAATAGTGCTGGAAGGGACCTTGAGGTCTTCTAGTCCAAATCCCTGCTCAAGCAGGAGACCCTATACCATTTCAGATAGGTGGTTGTCCAGTATTTTCTTAAAAACCTCAAGTGAAGAAGCATCTACAACTTCTGAAGGCAAGCTGGTTCCACTGGTTAATTGTCCTCACTGTTTCTCCTTAAGTCCAAGTTACTTCTCCATTGTGCTGCTTAGAGAGTCCATTGAATGGGTTATCCTCATTCGATTGGTCAGAGACTAAGTTGAAATTTGCTTAAATACACCTCCTCTTCTGATGGAGTTCCAGTTTATTAACTCAGTCCCAGCCTTAAGAGACTTTTTCTCTGTAGCTCCATTCCATGGATTCTCTAACTGCAGCTTTTGAAGAACTTTAAAATTCTTTTTGTTGATTGGAGCCTTGCTGGAAAGTTTGCTGAGTTTGCGGAGGTTCGTGGCTTCACACTCGAATGAGAACCTCTCAGCTGAGTCGCAGCTTTGTTGGTGGCTTTGTGGATTGCATTTCGGCAGGATCGGCTCTTTGCCATGTGGTTTTGACAGCTGCCGCCTCATGAAGCGTGAGTTTTTATTGAGCATGGAGGAAGCCGTGGTGTCGGCTTCGCACTGGTGGATAGATAATAGTTCCATGTTGTTGGTGCTTAAATCTCCCCTCCCTGGCTACCATCAATTTCGGAGTTGTTTTGTGGGCTCCGGATCTGTTTGGGCCTGTGTGCTGGCGCTTGGGAGGGTTTTGTCTGCTCCACACCATTTTGAGTCAGATAGTTAAGGCATTAGAGGAGGTGTGTTGTCGGCTCCGTGCCACTTAAAAGCAGCGTGTTGAGGTGTCTCAGGAACTGTTTTGTCAGTTCTGCACAATTTTCTCTTGGCCGACTCAGGGCACTTAGGAGTTGTGTTGCCTACTCTTCGTCATTTTGGGTCCAATTTCAATGTTTTCAGGAGCTGTTTCGTCAGCTCCCTGTCATCTTTAAAGAGCCCTCGCTGCTGTGCCTTGCCTTATCAAGCTGTTTCGCCAGTTTGAGGCTGATATAGGTTTATACACCCAATCAGTCCTCATTACTTAATTGAAGGGAAATTTCCCTAAGATGGCAGATTGCAGTTGCTCTCCCTCACAAGGGTCTAAATCTCCTCCTCCTCCCAATCCCAGACAGAGAGGCAGATCTAAAACCAACGCCCATTCCACCAGGGTCAACTCATCTGCCACTGCATCCTCCTCTTCTGCTGCAGAGAAAGATGCCAGAAGGAGACATCTTGCCTTAAACAAACAATTTAACAAAGCTCAGAAAAGAGCAGAGACTGCCAAGGTCCCTACCCCTTCTGAAACTCGGGTGCGTCCCATCTTTACTCATGGATATGACATCATATCCACCAGGATCCATTGACCTGGTCTCCTAATGATTCTACTTCAGGGCAGACCAACCAGGCTGTCATCAGAGAGGTTTTTTCTGCAGGGCCAGTTTCCATCTCGGAACTGCCCAGATGCCCTTGATCCACAAAACCATCTGCCACCTTTACTCCTACTGCGGCAGGCCTCTGTCTGGAGGAGAGCCACAGTTCGACCATGCCACAGGAAATGTGTGATTTTATTACAAAAACTGTGGCCAGAGGCATAGATGCGGTGCTCACGCAAAGGGGCACTTTGGCACCATTGGCAGTGACTGTTCAGACCAAAGGCCTTCCCACACTTCAGCCCACATGGACAGTGATTCTTTGCAAGCTGCCCATTCTCCTTCTCCGTCTCACCATAGCGACCTTTTGCTGATGGGCAAGGATTAGAGTTTTGACTACAAACTTTCTGGGGAGGAAGATGTTTCACCTGAAAGACCCCATACCATGGGTCTCTTCCGCCATGATCTTTTTAAAACCTTACTGCATAAAGCAAAGGCCACTGCCAATATGGGAGCTATGACCAGACATCTGGAAGGCTCTTTGGACCCTCAAGATTCCACTAAGTTTCTTTTCACTGAAGCGGTTACAGAGAAAGAGGCCATTCCATTGCCCAAACTCTTTGTTGATATAATCCAGAGGCAATGGTCCCAGCCAGCTTCCATATCAAATCCAAGCGGACTAGATAGGTACACAGTGGAACAGGAACTCGAAGATCTTCTCAAACTTCCCGTGGTTGATGTCCCTCTGGCTAGTCTGACCTCTCCTAGCATTCTTCCCTCTGATGCTGCTGGGGGCCTCCGAACTGAGGGCAGGAGAGCCAAAGTTTTGGCCCGTAGAACACACCAAGCTGCCACATGGGCTATCAGATTTGCCACGGCGGTCTCCTTCTTCACCAGAATGTCCCTGATCTGGCTTGTTCAGATGCAGTCCAGAGTGTCCCCTGAGAATTCTCGCCTGCATCAAGACATTAATAAATTGATTGCCGCTACCAAATTTTCCGCTGATGCAACACTCAACTCAGCGAAGTTTGCTTCACAAGCCCTGGCATCCAACATCACTTCCCGATGCCTACTCTGGCTGCGCCATTGGCAGGCGGACATGAGGACCAAATGGCGGTTAGCCACAGCACCATTTAAGGGTGCCTCTCTCTTTGGGGAAGCCTTGGATTTGGTCCTAGTCGAACGTAGGGACAAGCAGATGTTTCCAGAAGATCCAACAGACAATCAGCCTTTCCGTACCGTAGGCAGTCCTTTCATTCTTCGGATCCCGGGTTTCAATCCCTGGCTTACCAGAGGCCCTCCAACCACCCCACAGACAGGGCTCAGGACAGACAGTCCTTCAGGGAGCGAACCCGACACCCTCAGTTGAGACAACCCTTTTGGGGATCCAATTTCCATCCCTATTGCAGAAACAAGTAACTGCTCCAATCTTGAGCCCATTGACATTCACCTTGCCAACTTTGCCATCGCCTGGTACTGTATGACCACCGATGCCTGGGCTTTTCAGACGGTTTCCCTCGGGGTCACCCTTGAATTTATTTCTGACTCTCCATGGAGGTTCATTCAATGTTCTGAGTCCACAGACCCCTCCAAGAGACCGAAACCGAAATTCAGCACCTTCCGGCCATTCAGGCCATTGAGCCAGTACCACCGGAGCATCAGGGTTCCGGGTTTTCTTTGATTCTCTTCTTGGTAGAAAAGAAATCAGGGGGCAGCAGAGCCATATTAGATCTGAAGTGTCTGAATGTACATATACGGTATAGATGCTTCAAGATGCAATCACTGCATACCATTCTGAGCGGCATCAGGCACAGAGATTTCTTAGCATCCATAGATCTCTGAGAGGCTTATCTCCAGTTTCCTATCAGACCGGCTCACAGGAGATTCCTTAGATTCTGCTATGACGGGTCCCATTTCCAATATAGAGCCTTGCCATTCGGACTCTCTTCCGCCCCCCACACTTTCACCAAACTCCTGGACATGGTGGCAGCTCACTTACGAGCAACACTGATCAGATTGCAATGTTACCTGGATGATATTTTAATTCAGTCTTCCTCACTCCAACAGGCGGAGCTTGACCTCCAGGTAACAATCAGAATACTCTAGGAACACAGATTCACCATGAATTGGGAAAAAAGTCACCTCACTCCCTCTACCGAGCTCGTCCACCTGGGGGCACACATCAACACATTATCTGGCCAGGTCTTCCTTTCTCAGGACTGACTAACCAACATCCGGGCCATGGTCAGTCAAGTAAGGTCCCTCAGGAAGCTTCCTCTGGTGTTACTTTCCCAATTATTGGGTCAAATGATTTTTTGTTTGGTAATCGTCCCTTGGGCAAGGTTGCATTCAGTGGTTTCTGTTGCCCAGCCAGAAAGCAGGTACCAGCAATACCAATGCCCAGATCAGGATGCCCCAGAGAGTGCTCACATCACTAACTTGGTGGACATCTCCGGCTCTGGAGAAAGGCTACTCCTTTCAGGAACCCATAGTGTCTTGTTCCCACCAGTCTCTTCGGGTGGGGTGCCCACTTTCAGACCCATGTAACCCAGGGTCTATGGTCCCCCAGGGACCGGAAAGACATCAACTGGTTGGAGTTGCGCACCACACACCTGGCACTCCGACATTTCAAACACCAATTGTCGGGCCACCACGTACTTCTGCAGACGGACAACGTGATGGCAAAGGCTCACTTGAACAGGCAAGGGGGCACTCGTTCCAGGGCCCTGATGTGCGAGGCTACAGAACTAGGTCTATGGGTGGAGAGGCATCTGCTTTCTCTTCAAGCAGAACATATTTCCGGCGCCTCAAACATCCAAGCAGACTGGCTGAGGAAAATTACTATCAATCAGGTGGAGTGGCAACTACACCCCGATCTCTTTCTGCACATCACATCTGCACATCTTCAGCCAACCTCAGATAAACGTCTTCGCCAGCCCTAAGAATGCACAGATTCCACGCTTCTTCACCAGATTTTGGACATCAGGGGATGAGGGGACCGATGCTCAATGCCCTCCATTGACGGTGGCCTCAGGTCCTACTTTACGCCTTCCCGCCGACTCTGCTGCTACCCAGGGTAATCAGGAAGATCTTGGAGGAGGGAACGGAAGTCATCCTCATCACTCTGTACTGGCCCCGACGGACCTGGTTTGCACACCTCATGAGTCTGTCACTCACGCATTCCTGGAGAATTCCTCCAGACCAGATCTCGCTTCGCCAGGGGGCTGGCTACCACCCAGACCCTCAGTGGTTCCAACTGGCCACCTGGCACCTGAAAGGGAGATCCTAAAGAGGGACCAATTCTCACCCAAGGTGATAGGCATACTCCTGGCTTCTTGTCTATGACACGCATATATGAAGCAACTTGGTCTATGTTCTGCCGTTGGCGTGCTAAGATGGGGATTGTTCCTTCTTCGGCATCCATTCCCCAGGTTTTAGACTTTCTTCAGGATGGGTTAGATGTGAGTCTTGCCATCAACATTCTATGCCAGCAGGTCACTGCTCTAGCGACTGTGGTCAACTGCAAACGGGCCACCACATTGTCTCGGCACTCTCGAGTTCATTGCTTTCTGAAAGGTGCGTCCAACCTTCGTCTGCCTACAGTCTATAGGTATCCCTCCTGGGACTCAGTCTAGTTCTTCAGACCTTGATGGCATCTCCCTTCAAACTACTTGTCTTCACCAGCCTCAAGCTTCTAACCTTCAAGGTAACCTTTCTTGTCGCTATAACTTCCGCTCGTCGGATTTCAGAGCTGGCAACACTCTCAGTTCGTAATGACTTGTGCATCTTTCATTCCGACCGGGTCATTCTATGGCTGGATATCACCTTCTGCCCTAAAATCAACACCTGGTTCCATAGGGCACAGGAAGTTATTCTACCTGATTTTTGCTCCAAACCCAAGCATCCCAGCGAACAGCGCTGGCACTCCCTAGATGTCCGCAGAGCTCTGCGCAAGTACATCGACAGGACGGCTTCATTCCGGAAGTTGGAATCATTATTCATTTCCTTTCAGCCCAGCTTTCTGGGCACAAGAGTATCGTCTGCCACTATAGCTTGATGGCTCAAGGCTTGCATTGCCATGGTCTAGGAACAAAAGAACAAACCTTGACCTAGCCGCATTATGGCCCATTCGATGCGAAGCGCAGCTACCACTGTGGCCTGGGCCACCCAGGCTCCTCTTATTGAGATCTGCAGGGCAGCCACTTGGGCTTCACCCACACCTTTCATACGTAACTACAAATTGGACAAATTTGCATTGGCGGAAGCAGCCTTTGCTCACAGGGTTCTCCCAACAGATTCTCCCCGCTGAAGCGGCACCTGACTCATTTTTTTCCCGCCCTAGGGATATTTAGCTTGGGTATATCCCATTCAATGGATTCTTTAAGCAGCGCAATGGAGAAGGAACATTGGACTTACCTGAACGTTTGTTCTTATTGTGCTGCATGAGAGTCCATACCTTCCCTATATCTGCGGGGGTCCTGGATAACTATTAACTGTTTTTTTTCCGTTCAAGTTTCTGTATTCTTCAGATCCAGACCTTCATTAACAAACTGGAGCTACACTGGAAGAGGAGGTATGTTTAAGCAAATTTCAACTCAATCTCTGGCCAATCGGATCAGAATAACCCATTCAATGGACTCTCAAAGCGCAACGAGAATGAACGTTCAGGTAAGTCCAACGTTCGTTCTCTCCTTGATTACTTTCCATCCATTGTTTCTTGTCTTGCCTTCTGCTGCTTTGGAAAATAAGTTGACCCCCTCTTCTTTGTGGCAGCCCCTCAAATACTGGAATGCTGCTATCATGTCACCCTAGTCCTTCTTTTCTCTAGACTGTCTATACCCAATTCCTACAATCGTTTTTCATGTTTTTGTCTCCAGACCCATAATTATCCTAGTTGCTCTTCTTTGTACTTTTTCCAAAGTCTCAACATCTTTTTTGTAATATGGTGACCAAAACTGGATGCCATATTCCAGATATGGTCTTACTAAGGAATCATAAAGTGGTACTAATACTTCACGGAATTTTGATTCTATGCCTCTGTTTATACAACCAAGGATTTTATTAGCTTTTTTGGCTACTGCCACGCACTGCTGGCTCACGTTTAAGTGATCATCCAGTAGGACTGCAAGGTTCCTGTTAGGTCCCATATATTTCTATTGGGACACTGGCATTCTGGGGGCTGGGGAGGATTGGAGGGATAGCTATATGAAGTTTCTGTTTCTATTTCCTGCTTGGAGAGGTCTCTATATGAAGTTTCTGTTTCCTGCATTGCTGTGCTGTGAGTTTCTGTTTCCTGCATTGCTGTACTGTGGGAGAGGTTTTGTTTGCACTGCTTTAAATTGCTGTTTTTTAAGTGGGAAGATTTAGTTCCTGCCTAGACCTCTTGCTATCTCAAGCCTTTCAATAAAAGCTCTTTTTGGAACAACTTCAGTTTCAAGAGTCCTGCTTTCTTGTGAAGATTTGGAGAGGCAAGACCTTACATTAGGCAGGAACTTGCAAACTGGTCAACCTGGAGAGGTAACAGCTCTACTGTGGGGCTGTGCACACCATGTCTGCCCAAAGTAGTTACCACGAAGAGGCTAAATGCTGGGGGAGAACCCCCCCCCCCAAGACCCAAGCAAAGGAGGCCCTCAATGCCTGGATCAAGAAGAACATCGCCTCAAGCACCGTTGCCAAGCCGAGGTGGTCCACTGGTGTTGGGAAGAAGGAAGGCTGGGGCAGCAGTACCAAGGATGTCACTCTCACCCGTGGGAGCTGCTGACCCGGCTGGAAGCAGGAGATGGGAGACTTTTATGATGACGACGAACTGGAAAAAGCCCCAGACCGGTCCAGGATCCAGGACTCCCTGGCTAATGCTACAGGTGAGGTAGGAGCAGAAAAGGAGGCTACCGATGAACAAAGGGAATCCCCAGCCCCAGAAGCATCTACTGAAATCGCAGAGGCTACTGGCGAACCCATTGCCACCATGGAAGATCCACCCAGATGCAAAGCAAGGCCTGTGACTCGATGGGAGGAGGCTTCCATCTCTTAGAATCTTAGCATCAGATTCGACAGGAATGCCCAGCAACTGGGATTTTTCCTCGCACCTACATGCAGGAGTATGAGAGGGACCTCCCTACAGAAGGATCCAAAGTCAGAGTTCTCACACTGGCTCCAGAGAATCAGCTGCATGTTGGATGATAAGCCTCCATAATGCAGATGCACCAGAGCTCTGCAACTTTAATCACTTCATGACAGTCCTGAGAGAGAGATTTGAGGACTCCCTAGCCGACTGCAAGGCTAGAGACTGCATAAGGCACATCAGACAGGGGTGCTGTCCAGTCACCGAGTACATCAAAGAGTTTCGTGACCTGATTTGCCAAGTAGATTCGCCAGAGGAAATACTCATGAGTTGGTTCAAAGATAGCTTAAATGATTATCTGTACAATGCCTGCATTGCCCATGGAGCCCCAGTCTGCCTGCACGGCTGGTGTGTCTTGGATGAGGAAGCTGAAATCGACCAAACTCAAAACCAGTACCATGCAAGCCACTCCTGGAAGAGATCCCCATTGGAAGGGAAAAAGGAGGGAACCAAACCTTGCTCTGTCCCGCTACGCTCAGCCACCTGCTTCAATTGTGGGAAGGAAAGCCAC
The DNA here is from genome assembly GCF_028640845.1 of Ahaetulla prasina. NCBI lineage: Eukaryota > Metazoa > Chordata > Lepidosauria > Squamata > Colubridae > Ahaetulla > Ahaetulla prasina. The sequence continues at coordinate 82,362,637 of NC_080543.1, read as the reverse complement.
TGCCCAGCCGAGTGCCGTACAAGGATGCCCACCCAGAAAGGAGAGAAGCAAGTTGGAGGGAAACCCTCAAAGCCACCACCACTTTCCAGAGACACCACCCTAAAGACCCATGTGATTGTTGAGTTCCCACCAGTATTAATTATGGTATGAGGAACTCTGACCGCTCCAGTGGAAGAATCCGATCAGTCAGAGAGCAACTACGAAGACCCTTTGGTAAGTGGGGTTGTTGAACCCTTTACAACTCCTATAGAACTGTTAATTCCATTAACGGGGAGAAAAGTGAGACTTAAAGCATTGCTGCATTCAGGGTGCATGGGAAGCCTAATAAGCCCGACTCTGGTCGGGGAACTGGGCATTCAATGAAGGCCACTAAAAACTCCAGTCTCATTCTGTCAACTTGATGGGTCCATTGTGAGGGGCGCCCTGGTAGTGTTTGCTACTGAACCACTCGAACTAACAATGGCAAATCCCTCCGAAATCATTGCTTTCTTTTTAACTTTTTTATTATTGTTGTTGTTGTTGTTGTTGTTGTTATTATTATTGCAATTTTCTTTGTTATATATAAAATTTCCATATTCATGATAGCAGTGTACTGTCTGGGTACAATCTTTTACATACACCTAATAAATCTTGTACACACAATAATTATGACTGTTATTCTCAAAATCTATTTGCCATGGTCTTCACTTATCCTTATTAAACACTCTGTTCATTTTTTTCTATTATCAATTTATACTATCAGACATTATAAACATCATGTAACATCACATTTATAACCATTATCCTCCAAGTCGTAATGTTTACTTATCCTAATTATTCAATATTCATTATTTAATTACAATTACTTCATCTTTGTTTACATATCCTCCTTGATTCTAAATTTCTAACTTCTGCTTCTATTTTCTAACCATTAATAAAATAGTTCCCAAGTTAGCGAATAATATTTTCCCTATTTCTAGTTTCTATCTCTATACTAATTTTTAATAGAACAATTCTTATATTAGACTGTATTCTACATCTATCCCTCATGTCTTGCCTGTTTTCATATCTCATCTCTTATTAACTTCTTGGTACATCTCCCATACGCCTCCCTTGGAATCTTATATCTTCTTATATCATTCATGTTTAATCTAAGTATTTCATCTGTCTCTATCACTTCTTCACTCTGTTGAGCCTTCAGTAGACCTTTCAATGATCCTTTCCTCACTTCACTGGTGTCTTTACATGTATCCTCTTCTGTTTTTTGATCTCTTAAAGTATAATTTACCTTTTCTATTTCATCAGCTTTTACTATATTTTCTTTTTGTATCCTTTGTTGTTTTTCCTCCCCTGTCCTTTGCTCTGTTCTTTGTATTTTTTCCTCTACTTCCTCGATTTCATATTCATTATTCATTATCATTTGCTCATAATTTTTTGGTCTCACAACTATGTCTTATATTAATTCCTTTATCTCCTTATGATTCCTTGTCATCATTTCTTGTGTACCTTAGAGCAACAATAATATTTCTTTTAATAATACATTTATTTTCCCCATTGTACCATTTTGCCTTATTTTAATGAGTTAAAAAGTTAGTAATTTATCCAGATCCCAATGTCCCAATTATTCGTCACACCAAGAAAGCCAATATTAGACCAGTTCCCAAAATCACTCCCTTAAATAGTCCATTAGCAATCTTCCCTTAGTTTCAAAACAAATCCAAGCTGTTTCCTACTCTCACACTGTCCAGCATATTTGTAATCCTCAAGGTTCTCCAAACACCAAGTACAATCAATTTGCAGGTGTTGTTTAGTGTATTCCAACTAAACAACTTCCACTTTTTTCAGCTGATAGTAATAGTAGGTGTCACTATTACTCTTTTTCTCCACTTTTGCTGTGAATAAATTATTTCCAAAAATGTTTTCCAATAATTTTCCAAAGTCCTTCAAATCAAGGTGGCAATAAAAGTATAATCCAATATTTTAAAATGATTTAAATTGCTAAAAACTAGCCAATGCAGTCTATCCTTTATCTTTAAGGTTGCTTCTGTCTGTAATTTATTTTCTTTCTTTTCCAAATCTGACAGTAGCTCCAGGTCTTAGTCACCGCTATTCATCTCAATTGAGTCCCACTTTACAAAGGGGGTGTTTTTTAGGGGAAATTCCACAGCAAAAGTTAGAAAGTTCTTACCCAGATTGAGCACACTGTTACAGGATCTTTCCTTTCTTCTCTTCCGTTTCAGCTGTCATGGCTTCGGTTCAGCCAAATGGCCGTCTTCTCTTCCGTCAATTAAAGGGGCTTTCTTCAGGTCAAATGAGGAGACTGTGCTCTCCTCGTGACCACCGAAGCATCCCCTCTGTCTTCGTCATCCCTACAGGGTGACTATCAGCCCTGCAGAGCCTCCAGGCTGGAAGAATTCGGCGCAACTTGGTGGAGCTACTGCTCGTTTGCACCGCTTCGCCGCAACATCAGCTGCCTTCTCCCTGAAAATGCCGATTGCTTTCATTGTGATACCAAGGATGGACTGGCCCCTAGTTCCAGGACTGACCTGGTTAAAGAAATGGAACTCAACGGTGGACTGGATGGAGGGGACCCTCCAATTCCCTAATAATGAATTAATCTGGAATGAGGAACCCTACCAGACTGGAATACCGCAGAGTGAGGAGGTAGCTGCAACTGCGGCGAATGGACCCCTACTGGATGTCCCCAGAGAATACAGAGATTTGATGGATGTTTTCAGCGAAGCAACTCAGATGAACTTCCCCCCATAAGTCTTTAGGCTGTGCCATCGAGATTTTACCAAGGGCCAAACTACCTAAACCGAAACTACACTATGACTCCCCGGGAACTGGATGAACTGCAGCAATTTATAGACAAAAACCTCGAGTGTGGATTAATTGAACTGGCGATACCCAAGGTGGCTGCCCCAGTCCTGTTCCGGGAGAAGAAGGACAGCCCTATGCTCATGTGTGGATTATAGAAATTTAAATGCTATTTGTAAGGAAAATCTCTATCCCCTACCCCTAATGAAGGACATACTGGCCCATCTGGTGAAGGGGACAATTTTTTCCAAACTAGACTTAAGGGAGGCTTATTACCAGATCCGGATCCAGGAAGCGGATAAATGGAAAACAGAATTTAATTGTCCATTGGGATGTTTTCACTTCAAAGTTTTGTCATTTGGGCTCCAAGGGGTTCCTCCCATTTTCACGCAGCTAATTAATTGCAGAGCTTCCTGGGCTTCACTAACTTTTATTGGCACTTTATCCCCTCTTTTGCCCAAATAGTGTTGCCGATTACAAATCTGTTAAAAACCAAATGGGAGATAAACCGAAACCTAGCCAACCACTGAAGTGGACTATGGACTGCCAAGCGGCATTTGAGAAACTGAAAAGACTGTTTTTGGCCAAACCTGTGTTAAAACACCCAGATCCAGAGAAACCATTTGTAATTCAGGCTGATGCCAGTGATGTGGCATTTGATGCAGTTTTACTCCAAGAGAATGAAGAAGGCAAATTGCAACCATGTGCATACACCTCTAGGAAATTAACTGAAACTGAATAGAGATGGGCAATATGGGGAAAAGAGGCTTTTGCAGTCAGATGGGTACTCCTAACTAGGAGACATTTCTTAGAAGGAAGCAAAATACCTTTCCAAGTATGGACCGACCACAAGAACTTGTAAGCACTTAAAACCCATCGGGAAAGGTCCCCAAAGCAGATCTGATGGGCACATTACTTCCAACACTTTAATTCCACTTTGAAGTATTTATCGGGAGGAAAAAGCTTTGTCAGATGTCTTGTCCAGACTATCACAATACAACAGTTTTAAGGTGGAAGTAATTAAGCCCATGCTCGCAGCCTCCCAATTAGCAGCTAAAGTTGTCACACAATCTCAGACAAAGAACGACCCCTCCACCTGAGACAATGCCACCACCATTCAAAAATGGAATTCAAAAATGCCTTGGAAACAGATGAGTGGTTTAATGCTCATAGACATACTTGTATAATAAAAGATGGATTAGCTTGGGTGGGAAATAAGCTGTATGTCCCAGCTAGAGAAAGACTGAAAACTATGCAAACTTGTCATGACTCCAAATTAGCTGGTCACTTTGGTTTTGTAAAAATGTTACATTTACTAAAACAGTAATTCTGGTGGCCCTTATTAAAAAAAAGACATAGAAAGCTATGTAGCAAGCTACCCCATTTGCACTGCCACTAAAAGCAGGCAGGGGAAAACCCCTAGTCTACTGTAGCCGGTGGCTGACCCTTCAGCACTATGGAGAGAGATGTCTGTGGATTTCATTATAGAATTGTCTGAGAGTTCTGGAAACACAGTGATCTGGGTTATCACAGACCTTTTCTCAAAGCAGGTTCACTTTGTCCCGTGCCAAAAGATGCCTACAGCCAAAGCCTTGGCTAAGCTGTTTTTGGTCCACATATACCGCTTGCATGGGGCCCCAAAACATATTATTTTGGACAGAGTGGTCCAATTCACATCCAAGTTCTGGAAAGCCTTTTTGGACCTACTCGGAACCGAACAGGGACTTAGTTCTAGTCATCAACCACAAACAAATAGGGCCACAGAATGAACAAACTCAGTTCTGGAACAGTACCTGCATTGTTTTATTAACTATCAGCAGGACTGAACTATTGTCTTTTCCAGAAGTGGCCTATAATAATGCAGTTCACACTAGGACAGGTTTTACCCCATTCAGAGTGGCCACAAGGAAAGAATTTAATGCTATGCCTGAGTTACCCTCACATGAACCAGATATCCTGACATTGAAACAGTGAATCAGTCATTTGCAGACCATTTGGGCGGTGGTCCGCAAAGCCTTGGATGAAGCCAAGACTGCCTATAAAGCACAAGTAGACAAGAAACAAATAGAACCTAGACCTTACAAAGTGGGGGATAAAGTTTACCTTTCCAGCAAGTTTCTAAAATTTTGTAGCAGGATAAAAAGTTGGACCTTTCCCCATCGTTCATATTATTAACCCTATCACAGTCAAATTGCAACTCTCTAAGTCATTACAGCAAGTCCCCCCTGTTTTCCATTGTAGCTTGCTGAAGCCTGAAGTCACCTTTGACGTTTGTCCAGCTACTACCCCATTCCACCCCCTATTATGGTAGAGGGTGAACAACATTTCGAAGTTCAAGAAATTCTAGACTCTAGGAAATTCCACAGAGCCACTCAGTACCTGGTGGCTTGGAAATACTCCCCTTCTCACACAATGAATGTGTTCACAAAAAAGCATGTGTATGCCCCTAAATTAATATGTATATTTCATCAATTGTACCTTGACGAACTTCACTGATTTTATATTTTCTTTCTCTCCCCTTTCTCTTTTGGTTTTCTTTCAGGTGAACTTCCCACTTTTCTATAGGGGTGGCATGTCAGGTCCCATATATTTCTATTGGGACACCAGCATTCTGGTGGGAGGGGGGAGGTTTGCAGAGCTATCTATATTAAGTTTCTGTTTCTATTTCTATTTCCTGCTTGGAGAGATCTCTACGTGAAGTTTTTGTTTCCTGTATTGCTATGCTTTGGGAGGGATTTTTGCTTTAAATTGCTGTTTTTTAAATGGGAAGATTTAGTTTCTGCCTAGACCTCTTGCTATCACAAGCCTTTCAATAAAAACTCCTTTTGGAACAACTTCACTTTCAAGAGTCCTGCTTTCTTGTGAAGATTTGGAGAGGCAAGACCTTAACATTCCCTCTCACAGTTACTTCTATTGAGCCAGGTTTCACCTAACCTGTACTTGTACCTTTGGTTTTTCCTGCCTAGGTATAAAACCTTGCTTTTCTCTGCATCAAATTTCATGTTGTTGGATAGGGCCCATTGTTCAAGTCTGTCAAGATCATTTTGGATCCAGATTTTGTCTTTTGAAGTGTTGACTATTCCTGCCAGCTTAGTGACATCTATAAATTTGATGTTTCACTTCTATTCCCTCATCTAAGTCATTTATGAAGATATTGAAGAGTACAGGGCCTAAGACGGAATCTTGTGGTACCCTACTGCTTACTTCCCTCCTTGTAGATACAGTACCATTAAGAACTACTCATTGAGTATGGTTTGTCAGCCAGTTACACATCCATCTGGTGGTGATGCTGTTTATCCCACATTTTCCTAGTTTACCAGGAAGTAGGTTGTGGTCTACTTTGTTGAATGCCTTACTGAATTCTAAGTATATTATGTCCACAGCATTTCGTCACTTTGTCAAAGAATGAAATAAGATTGGTTTGGCATGATCAGCTTTTAACAAACCTGTGCTGGCTACTAGTTATAACTTTATTTGTTTCTAGATGTTCACTGATCTGTTTTTTGTTATTTTTTCCAGTATCTTCCCAGGCATTAATAGATTGGTTTGTAGTTTCCTGAGTCTGGTTTTTTCTTTTTTTTGAAGATGGAATACATGAAAGAATGTTGTCCTTCTCGTTTATGCATTACATATTTAAAACCCTGGTGTAAACTGTATCAGATCTTGGTGGTTATTATAGACTTCGATGGCTTGTGCATTATAATATAACTATTAGTCAAATGTATTGAATGTAAGTAGTGCTGTACATTCAGTACGAATCTTGTGAAATTACTTTAGCTCATGCCAATTATATGTTTATTTTCTTTGCAGGAATCTCTTTACAAACTTAGAACATAAATGTGCTAAAGCCTACCAACCATTACAGACTTGACTTCTGCAAATATTTTGGTCTTTTCTGGCCATGTTGTACAATTGGTGATCCATGAGGAATTTGTCTTCATGAAGATTCCTAATATTGGTAATGTGATGAATAAATTTGAGATCCTTGGGGTTGTAGGTGAAGGTAAGCATATATTCATGAATAAATTTATTTGGGGTTTGAGAAGAGATGTGAGCATAACTAGAAAGAAGTAGGGGAGACATTGATTACAGAATGCAGTTTTTGTTTTGCCATGGCTAGAAATATACAGTTTTTCTAATCACTGATATGGCATGGTAGAACTTCTGACACATGTTTTCTGCTGTTCTGCTGTTAATTCCTGATACATAACCAAATGGAAAATCTAAATGACTGATATTATAGTAGGACAAAATAAAATGAATGGAACAGCAATTTTTCTATCATAAGGCCTTATGTTATAGTTTTCTAATCTTATGAGAGCTTTCTTTCTTCATATGTGAGATATTCAAAATCAAGAAGAGATCTTGATTGTTTGTCCAACTGAGCTTCGAGCTGTATTATAATGCTGAGTTTCAAAACTCTCACAGAAGATTTTGTCGTTTTCATGCCTCTGCAAGCACACATTTTTAAAAAGTAATGTTGATTCTTAATACAAATACTGTTTTTGGTAAGTCATGATTGTATACGTGTGGATAACTAAGTGGTAGATATACTGTTGAAAATGTTTAATTCTATTGTGTTTATCTTACCACTTAGGATATATTGCTGTTTATTCCTGAGTACCTTTAGAAGTGTTTTAGTGTAAAAACTAGTTAATTTTCTAATAATTAAAGCGTTCTTGCTCACCAATACCCCTTAAAATGGAACTTCTAGAATTTAGTCTGTTGCTTCACCTGCTTTTTGCTACAATCATTCAAAATTGGTATTTTTTTTCCAAATTAAGGAAGATAATGCTTAGACACCTGCATTGTTCAGAATCTGTATTTTAATCATTTGATGATTGTTTAGTTCTGGCTTTGTTTGCATTAGTTCGAATAGCTTGCTCTTGAGCAGCTGAAATCAAGCTTTTCATTTTCTTTTTTTAATATTCTATTTGTAGACCATTGCCAGGTCTTATCTATATCACTTTCCCCCCTATCTTTTGAGGAAATTGACCATGTAATGTTTTTCCTTGCCAGCATTCTGTTTATGGTTTTATTACATTATTTCAATATTGTAGTAGTAGTAGTAGTAGTAGTTAAGATTTAGTCTTCAATTCAACTCACAGTCTGGGACTGGTAAAAACTTAACAGTTCAGGTCCTAACCAAGGACCTAAGACCTGTTAAGTTAACTCCATGTATCTAGGCAACCCTTTGGGTATTGCTCCAAGGGCTCCTATTACTATTGGTACAAACATTGATTTCTTCCTCCACAATCACTCAACTTCAGTTTGCAGATTGCAGTATTTCGTTATTTTTTTCTAGTTGTTTCTCTTCAAGTTGTGCATCACCTAGTATTGTGATATCAGTGAACCAGACTGATGAAAAGTGAACCACACTTTTCCATAAAAGTGTCTTGGATTCGAAAGTCCCACAAGGTCTTGACCTGTTCATTCTCAAGAACATTGTCAGTTGGTGTTTCCAGTATTTTTTGCTATTATTATTATTATTATTATTATTATTATTATTATTATTATTATTATTATTATTATTATTATTATTATTATCTTTTTAAATATATGTATAATACTTTCTATGATGTACATATGAATGTTGAAATTTGATTTTTTTTTAAATTTTGGGCTATAGGAGCCTATGGTGTTGTGCTTAAGTGCAGACACAAGGTAAGTAAAACAATCTACATTGTGCTTTATTATCTCTGTTTTGTTTTTCCCAGACCATGGTTTGGTTCCATATGCCTGCAAGTTGCCCTGGCTTGTGTACTGTTCATTGTGAATAAGAATCTGTTTCTTCCCTTTCCTTGTTTAAATCTACCTATAGTTTGGTCCTTCATTTAAAATGCTTATCCATGGTTTTTACATAGTTTCTTATTGTCATGGGTTACAGTTTAATTCAGATTGCCGAATTATTGTTTTCTGCAGAAAAATATGTTTATATGTTTGTTTTTAATTGCCTGTGAACCGCCCTGAGTCCCTAGGGAGATAGGGCGGTATATAAATCTGAAAAATAAAAAATAATAATAAAATAAATAAAATAAAAAGACAAATTTGCTCAATTGTAAAGAAAAAGAAGCTAATTTTCATTATGAAAATTATTATTTTCCCTTAATCTCAATGATACAACTCTGCTGTAGATAATTACACCAAAAGTGTTGTATTTAAATGTTTTTTTCCCTAATAATTATTTTTAAACCCAATCCAAAAAGATGCTTTTGAGACTTTTGATTCAAAAACCTGAATTTCTACTTTAAAACTTTGGCTAAATTGGTATTCTAGATTCTAGGCTTTGTGAATAATGTGTAGTGTTCTTTATTTTATTTTTTTAAAATAAAGATAATATATATTCTCAAACTATAGAAAAGTATTACAAGTTTTATTGCTTAGATAAAATATATTGTCTGAATTACACAGAATGTATTAAAGATCAACCTGAAGATTAGCTGCTGCTTGGGGGGAGGGGGGGGGCTGTTTGCCTGGCAAATTTACTCTTTCTATAATGCCTATCTTTCCCTATCATGTTATTCTTCCCATCACTTCATCTTATTTCCCCTTTCTTTTTTATATACCCAGTGCACTTATCTCCTACTCTTATCTTATCCTCTTACTTTCCATATTTTTTTGTATCTCTGTAAAGGAGTTTCTGCATGTATGTGACTAAAAGTGTGTTATGTGTAAGAAAAACATCATTTGATACATGCAGATAATAGTATTTATTAAACTTGTATGCCGTCCGTTTCTGGGCAGCTCACAACAATCTAAAAAATGACAATAAAATTAACAAAACATAATAAATAGATAAAAGACAACAAGCACAAAGAAGTGAAGAAACTCCTCCCTCACCAAAGACCTGGGTCAGGATGAAGCAAGTAAATAAGTGGCTCCTAGGTCAAAGAACGTAATTTTAGTTAGCAGTTATTAATTAGATTAATGTCTTTTTTATCCTAGTCCTCTTCAGTACTTCTTTTTTCTTCTTCTCATCTCTTTTCCTTGGGGTGTTGCTTCTTGCAGACATATATTAAAGAATACATATGGATACATTAATCAGGCATAAGAACCTCTACAGTTGTAAATTGGATTTGGCCATTCTAGATTGATGGGGAGGATTCTATAGGATTTTTGTTAGTGGTCATTCATTCTTTTATCTCCTATTTTGGTAGGAAATAAGCCTGAATACAAGCTCCTCCTTCCTTTGGATAAATGCAAAATAGTATTCTTTCTCAATAATAGTAAAACATTTTTTGAAAAATAAATAAATAAAACATTGAAAAAAGTGCGCTAAAAAGGACAAAAGACAAAAGCACATATAAATGAACTATCCCCCAGTTGAATATTTATAAATCTAATGCAACAATGTTAGTTTCCCCCATTGTGAAGCAGGCCCAAATTTATAAACTTATATATCTATTTGCAACTTATTTAACCTATTATTTTTATCTAGTGTTTATAAAAACAAAGCAGTTTACAGTAAAGCAAAATCCTCAACTGTTGCCATACACTAAATAAATAAATAAATAAATAAATTCGCAACTGTTATCTCTGATCTGTCCAGGATCCTCTATTAACACTCTATTATTGAATTTAACTTGTAGAAAGTCTACTACCGCTTATCTATTACAAAGTACCACAACTGTTGCCATACAGTAAATAAATAAACCACAACTGTTATCTCTGATCTGTCTTAATACTAAAGCTTTTCCTTAAAATGTTTATTAGGGAGTTTCGCAACAATTGCATCTTATTTCCCAAAGTCATAAAGCTTTGCTATGAGTATCTCCACAGCTTCTGTAATTCAAAACATCTCTCTGTAAACAAAAACATAACATCCATCCTCCCCCCAAAAAATCCAGTTGAAATTGTTTTTCAATTGGATATAATATGTCCGTTCCCCAATTAACATCAATTTTCTTAGGAAAACCCAATTTATCACTCATCGAGTCTGTCAACTCCGATTCTGTAAAGTTTTTATCTCTTTTAGCCTTCTCAAATACATCCACCACTTTCAAACCAAGCTCCTGTTATAAGTCTGGTTTGGCTGCAGTTGCTTGTATTTAGGTATCCTCTTTGGGTTAATTTAAAATCATTGTTACGTTATCAAACTTTTTACTAAAGTCTTCAATTTGAACTTGTAGGCTAAAAAACATTTTCCCCCAAGTCTTCTCAAATCACTTTATCTTTAGGTTGGCGCGTTGTTTACCCTTCTGTGGCTTAGCAACCAAAAATAACCAGTTCTTCAACGACAGGTGTCAGGACTACCCAGTGGTGGGATTCAAGCAATTTAACAACCGGTTCTCTGCCCTAGTGATTTCTTTCAACAACCAGTTTGCCAAACTGCTCAGAAAGTTAACAACCGGTTCTCCCGAAATGGTGCGAATTGGCTGAATCCCACCACTGGGGCTACCTCTGTCCATTTCCTAGGAAAGAAAAACTCTTGGCTCCATAGATTCAAAGGAAAGGTGCTTTTACTAGGAGAGAACTGAGTGAAACAAGTTTCAGGCAAGATCTGAGGCAAAAGAGCAAATTGAAACAAACTATAGAGCCCAACATACTTGTAGCTGGGCAACTCTGGATGCTGCATACCAAAGCTAGAAAAAATGACCTTGGAGAGATAAGCAAAGCCCAGACTGTAGTTACAAAGCTGCAATGAAAAATTCTCCTCTGACCCCATCCCCATGGCAGCTAACAGCAGGCTAGCTGACATTAGGAGAGCTAAATGTAATTAACAGGATAGTTGCAGAGAACCTTAAAATGATATTTCTCACAGTTAAAATAGTCTAAAAATAAGACCAAAACTTTTTGAGAGTGACAGTCCTCGTAGTGAAAATCCACTATAAATGTAAATCCAGTCACTTTCACTACCCAGAAAATTGCTGTGATTTCCATATAGAAAGCAAAAATTACTGAGAGCAGCAAAGTGAAACAAAGAAAGAACAGAGAAAAATCCATGTTAAAATCAGGCAAGGGTTTAGAATAAATTAGCATTCAACCAGTCCATCAACTTTTAAGAATAAAAAAGAAAGTACAAAAGAAACTTCAAAAAGTGCAGTTAAAACCAAAGTGATCAGATGATAGGAAAAGATGGAAACCTGATTTTCTGGCCTCTCCTACCAAAAACTGCAATCTTCAAGATTTGTCTTCTCAGTTGTCTAAAAATCATCTTGGATCAATCCTGGGTGCCCGTTCACATCTGGGGAGCAACGCCGCCTAAGAGCTAGCTTTGGCAGAAGAATCAGCTGATCATCACAGGAGAAAAAGTTCGCCCTGCCACTCAGCATGCCATCTTGAGGGGATAAATGCAAGACAGTATTGTATTACTGTATCTATTTTAGAAGCAAAACATTCACAAGTGTACAAGTATAAATCTGGTTTCAGACCCAAGAAAGCAATATTTGCTTTGAACAATAGGTAAATAAAAACAAAAGAGAAAATTTCTATAAATGTTTATGGGCATCAAGTATTAACATGATATTGTGAATTTAATTTTTTTTGTATAGTGATTTTTCCAAATGTGTAAGTCATTATATGGGGAAAAAATGAAGATGATTTCCTGTTAGAAATAAATACAAAATCCCTTCTGAATCAAGTTTGGCTCTTCACAACATTGATCTCCTTCCAGCCAAGTATTAATTTTATTGGTCTGTGTTAAACTACTGAAGAGCAATCTAGATGATCAATTATCACCTTAACTAAGCATTCTGTTATAAGAACCAGTATTAAAATAATTTATGTAATTCGGTTGCAAAGATGGATGGGGGTGAGGACTAGGCTCTTAAAGAAAATTTAATATCAAGCTTCTGTCATCCCTGTAGAAAATAGGAGCAGATTTCCTGACTAAATTACATTCTCTCCTCAAAAGTTAAGAGAACTAGATGCCAGTAAGGTAAAGCTGATAGATAAAATATAGATAGTTGAGTCAAGATAGTTTTTTCCCCAGCACTGCTTTTTAAAATTTGTAGTTATATTTTTGCTCACATTTTGCCTCCTTTCCCATTCTGAGACTTATATTATGAGATTCTTGTAGCCAGCCTACTACAAATTACTTTAAGAATAGTGTTCAAATTTAAACTCATTTTTAAAGGCTTAATTAGTATTTTTAAAATCTGATTTAAATATTTTTTGGATTATTAATTTTTTTAAATGTATAATATGTACTGAGAAGATTTTCAACAATAAAAATTAAAATTAAAATGATTAATAATTAATCATTTAATGATTAACTGTACTTTGTACAGTTCTCTTCCTTGCATGAATACAAAACAATAGCAGAAATAACTTTATTCAGTTGCTTTGAAAACTACCAGCAAGAATAAAAGCCTACCTCACCAAGTGTAACCTAAATAATGTTAAAATAATTTGGTAGAAAGCTATTCTCCAACTTTAAAAATTTATATTAAAAAATTCTGCTTCAATTTGCAACTCTTTGCATGACTAGAAATCTGTAGCACGATATGGTATCAGGTATTTACTAACTAAAAATATGACTATCCTTTTTGGTGAAGGTATTTTTCTTTCTTTTTTAGGAGACACATGAAATTGTGGCCATTAAAAAATTCAAAGATAGTGAAGGTACTTTTTGTCTATTTGAATATATAGTGCATTTACTTTTTTAATTAATAGGTTCTTATCCAAGATTAAGTAGGAGTAGGAGTTTAAGAATGTATTGTTCTGTGTCAATATATCAACTATGAAGAGATCAGAGTTTTATTTCAAAACTTCTTGGAGATGGTGGAGATGCTCCTTAATATGCAAGCTTTCTACATGTCTTTATTGGTTCAGACATGCCTTTCTCAACTTGGCACCTCCAGATAAGAGAGATTGCAATAATAAACACTGAATTTATTAATAAGCTTCTGTTTCATTAGAAAATATAGCCAGCATTTTTAAATTATTCTTACTGTGGTATTAACATGTTTCAGACAGATTTCACTATGATTTGATTACTGTATATTCAGAATTAATCTGAATAATCTGAAATGTTTCCTGATAAGCAATTTATTACTTATCCAAATAGCTGAGTCAGAGTCTGTTATGTGTACATATCAGCAGAAATTTAATTCAGAAAAATATGTAGTTGAACTGTCTTACGATTCTAGAGCCTTGAAGAAATAATAATTAGCAAATAATATCTCCTGATTCTGGTTTCACTTTTAAGGGTTCTAGAAGAGGATCTTTTGGCACTAATAACAAATGTTCTTTCATTTTGCATTGAACCTGAAATGAATTGAGAGCCAATTTGATATACAAGTAGTCCTTGACTTATGACTGGTCATTTAATGAACGCTCAAAGTTCTGACAGCCTTGGAAAGGGTGCTTTACAGCAGGGGTCCCCAACCTTTCAGACCTCAGGGACCACTAAATTCATAATTTTAAATCCCGTGGGCCACTAATATGATCTGCTTAATGACCGGCTGGGTGGGTGTGGCTAGGTAGTCATGTGACTGGGTGGCCATGACCAACTTGATGTCACTCACATTGAGGGGCACCTCATAGCCTCTACTCACCCCTCCCCTCCTACCCACTCCTCCCCTGCCTGCCTGGGCTCCTTAGGGCCCCAACAGGAAGCAGTTGTTGGAGCTAAGCAGCCACTGTTGTGTTTGGCTGGAGAACACATGACCAGTAACCAGCAGTCGATTGGTTAACCGCCAATGCTATAGCCGGCGGGAGAATTAAGGAGCTGCTATTGGCTGAGCTGTTGACAGCTCCAATATAAAAGGGCTGTCAGTTTAGAGCTTGCTTGCTTGCTCACCTCAGTTAATTGTTTGTAGTTAATAAAAGAGCTGTTAATGGTTCTCCTGCGTTGCCTCACTTCTTGCCGTTGTTTTGCAAATACAACACTGGCGACGAGGATTTTGTTAGCTGAGATCGCAGGGGAACAAAGCCATTCACGAGAGCTAGCCAGAGAGTAGTGCCAAGGCAACAAGACATTGAAGGACTAAATTGCCTCAGGCAAGTCTCCTTGATCAATGGCCACTCTTTCCACATTCGCTCCATTCGATCAGGCGAAGGAATCCTGGGACTGCTTTGTAGACAGAGTCAATTGTTTCCTGGCCGCAAATGACTACAAGAGACTTCCCAATGACAGGAAATTAGCAGTATTCCTTAGTATATGTGGGCATGGCATGTTTGAAACAGCCCGAGCGCTGTTGGCGCCTCAAAATGTTCAGGATGTACCATGGGGGGTGTTATTAGATAAGCTGAAGGGACATTATGCTCCCTTGCCCTCAAGAGTAGCCAGGCGCCATGCCTTCAGGCACAGGTACCAGAATGAGGGAGAGTCTATAAGTCAATACACAGCAGTGTTAAGGAAGGCTGCCCTTTATTGTGAGTTTAGTGACCTGGAGGATATCCTTCTGGATCAATTTATTTGTGGTATCAGAGATATCGAATTGCAGCGCCGCCTACTGGCCAGAACAGATATCACTTTTCAAACCGCAATAGATGAGGCTCAAGCCTCAGAACTGTCTGCTAAGTCGGCTTTTGAAATAAGGAAGCCTTTCAGCACTGCTGCAGCTGCTAAACCAGCCACAGTGCATCAGCAGGAGATGGTTTCTGATCAGTTCTCAGAGGAGGAGGAAGAGATAAGCCGTCTTAATTCGAGTTCTAGAAAGGGTTGGGTGACAGAGGAAAAAAAGCCACAGAATCCATGCTTAGGTTGTGGAGGAAACCACCACCGTTCTTTGTGTAAATTTAAGAACGTGGAATGTCAGCGATGTGGCAAGAAGGGCCACCTCGCTAGAGTCTGTAGGGCCACGCTGACCTCAATTTCCAACCCTGCAAAACAGCATACTAATTTCAACCCTGTGAGACCCAATCGTGATGCACGGCAGCGAGATAGGGCTGAATGGATTGAGGAAGATTGTTTCTCTATTCACCGGGGCACAGAACAGGGGGAAACCAGAGTAAGTCAGGCCAGGTCGGGACTTAGGAAAGGAGTCCCGAGATAGGAGCTGTCTTGAGCCACGTTCTACCAAATGGATCAGAAGCTCCTGTTGCTTATTTTTCTAGGACTTTGTCTCCAGCAGAACGTAACTATGGACAGGTAGATAAGGAGGCTTTGGCAGCCGTGGCCGGGATCAAGCGTTTTCATGATTACATGTACGGCCGTGCATTCACGCTTGTTACTGACCACAAGCCACTCTTGGGCATCCTGGCTGGGGATCGTCAAACCCCCCTCATCCTGTCGCCAAGGATGACACAAGGGGTTGGGTTCTTAGCGGCATACCAATACACCTTGGTCTACAGGCCAGGCAAGGCTATTGGGCACGCGGACGCATTGAGCCGTTGCCCCCTTCCAATTCCTGCAGAGGACCCTGCCCCTGCCTAATCAGTCCTGTTTATCGACGACCAGGCTATTCCAGTGTCAGCATCAGATGTGGCGAAGTTCTCTTCCAAGGACCGTACCCTCCGCCAGGTGGCCGAGTGGGTGAGGAGGGGGTGGCCCCTTGGGCAGTTGGCTTCCGAGTTTCAACCTTACAAGGTCAGGCAGAATGAAATTTCTATCATTAGAGGCTGCCTACTCTGGGGCTCCCGAGTGATAATTCCAGATGAGCTCTGTGGCCGGATCCTCAATGTCTTGCATGAAGGCCACCCAGGCATCGCCCGCATGAAGGCGTTAGCCCGCAGTTACCTGTGGTGGCCAAGACTAGATGGGGAAATCGCTGAGTGGGTGGCCGGGTGCCCAAGGTGCCAGATCCATAGAGCAGCTCCTCCAGCGGCAGTGGCCACTGAATGGGAGATGCCAAAAAGCCCCTGGGCCCGCGTCCACATGGATTTTGCCGGCCCCATCCAAGGTCATATGTTGTTGATTATCGTTGACACTTACTCTAAGTGGGTCGAGGTTGTCTCAATGACCTCTACCACCTCAGAGGCACTGATCCGTGTACTTAAGAGAGTTTTCGCCACTCATGGTTTGCCTGATGTTTTAGTGTCAGATAATGGGCCGCAGCTAACCTCAGCGGTCTTCCAAGCATACCTGGCAAAGCAGGGCATTCGCCACGCCACTATTGCTCCATTTCATCCTGCCTCGAATGGCCTGGCTGAAAGGACAGTCTGCTCAGCTAAAGAAATCCTAGCTAAATTAGTTTCCGGAGATTGGCGAGACAAAATAGCGACCTACCTATTGGCACAACACACCACTCCATGCCCCACGACTAACCGCTGCCCGGCAGAACTGCTGATGGGCCGGCGATTGAGGACTGTGTTAGATCGTTTGCACCCTGAGTACTCACCAGAGAAACCCCCTGATTCTACCAGTGGAGCCCGCGCATTCCAAGTGGGGGATTGGGTGTATGCCCAGCATTTTGGGGGGGACCCGCAGTGGCTACCAGGTCAAATAGAAGAAGTGACCAGCCCCCGTTCATACCGGGTTCAGTTGGAAGATGGTCGCATGTGGCGGCGCCATGTGGATCAACTGCGCCGCCGCCACATGCCCCCATCCAATGTACCGAGCAACACAGATCTGGCTGCATCGAATCAGCCACCACCTGTACAAAGCAACGAGTCCTGTCCAGAAAACATGCCCAACCCTGATAGTTCACCCACAACTTCACCAGCTGTTGATTTGCCTCAAAGGCCACATCAGGACCGGTCCAACGAGTTTCCATCCAGCGCGGCCGAACAAGCCGACGAGTTTCCATCCAGCGCGGCTGAACAAGCCCCAGAAGTTTGTGAAGTTCCTGTGCGGGTCCCATCAACAGCACCTGGTACGGTTGTACTGCGCAGGTCGGAGCGAGCCAGAACATGCCCAGCCTACTTGGCCGATTATGCTTGTGCAATCCAGGAAGGGAGGGGTGTTGTGTTCGGCTGGAGAACACGTGACCAGTACAGCAGTCGATTGGTTAACCGCCGATGCTATAGCCGGCGGGAGAATTAAGGAGCTGCTATTGGCTGAGCTGTTGACAGCTCCAATATAAAAGGGCTGTCAGTTTAGAGCTTGCTTGCTTGCTCACCTCAGTTAATTGTTTGTAGTTAATAAAAGAGCTGTTAATGGTTCTCCTGCGTTGCCTCACTTCTTGCCGTTGTTTTGCAAATACAACAGCCACCATGAGAAAGAGTTGGCAAAACAACTGGCTCAGTTCATATTGGATCTGAAAGAGAAGGAGGCTCAGCAGAAGCACTTCACTGAGGACTAGGAGCATAGGCTTTCCAAGCAGAGCGAAGAACTGCAGGAATGCAAGGCCAGGTACTGGCGCCTGGAGACTCAGTGGGCTGAGATGGTCAGCCAGTTCCAGGCCATGATGCAGTCCCACTAGAATAAGGCCCTCCGGCTCTTCGCCACCAGCAGCACTTCCCTCCAGCCTTCGCCCAAAGCCCCACACCAGGAGGCTGAAGCAGACCCCAACCTACACAGAAAGACCCTGAAGGGGGAGACTCTCTTCAGCAACAGGTGTTCATTGCATGTATCCAGTCCAGGGGCCATAGTTTGAGGACCCCTGATTTAGTGCAATATAAAAAATAATTTTTCTGGGGACCACCAACATTTTCTCGCGGACCACCAGTGGTCCATGGACCATTAGTTGGTGACTGCTGCTTTGCAGCCTGGAAAGCACTCTGGCCATCATAAAATGTAACCCCCCCCAGTCATGTGACTGGGATCTGGTATTTGACAGCCTGTTCACACATAGGGCCAGTGGCCAAATGCCCTATTATCTTGTAAATGCCATTTGCAATCTTTTCTGCTGGCTTCCCCAGAAAGTCAGTGGGAAAGCCAGCAGGGCAATGGCAAGCTGCTGTTGCCTTCCAAGAGGGCTTCCTCTGGTTACTGGGGGCTGAGTGAGCTTCTTTGGTAGGGTGCAGAAATGGAGCTCAGATCGTGAAGATTCGTGTTCCATTTCTACACCCCTGCATACTCATTCCCTTCCCGAGGGGCACCCCATGCTCCTGATCTGGGACTCAATCGGGTGAAATCCAGCAGGTTCTGACAGGTTCTGGGGAACCGGTAGTGGAAATTTCGAGCAGTTCAGAGAACTGGTAGCGGAAATTTTGAGTAGTTCGGAGACCTGGCAAATACCACCTCTGGCTGGCCCCAGAGTGGGGAGGGAATCGAGATTTTGCAGTATCCTTCCCCTGGAGAGGGGTGGGAATGGAGATTTTGCAATATCCTTCCCCGCCATGCCCACCAAGCCACACCCACCAAGCCACACCATGCCCACCAAGCCACACCCACAGAACTGGTAGTAAAATTTGGATTGGACTTGGTCCATTTAAAGACCTGTGTGTGATCACTTAACCACAATCAGCCCTAGGAAGGAGGCAATGACAAACCTCTTCTGAAAAACCTTGTCAAAAGAACTGTAGGGACTTGTCTAGGCAGTCTCTGAGAATCGGACACAATTGAACAGAAGAAAAAAATGAAATGAATTTCAGCAAAAATATTTTTCCCTCTGTCTTATAAGTAGTATGGACTGGCACCAAAGGCCTAATTCCAGAGCTGTTGGTATCTCTCTTCTGGATTGCTATTTTCACTATAAAAGCATGAGATTAACATTTATGCAATATCTTCTATCTTTCTATTTGGTCTTTATTCTCTTGATTTTACTTTGGCTTGGTTTTGGAAACTTTAGTATATTAATGCTTGTAAAAGGAGTTTGTCTTCAGTGTAAAAATATTCTTTTAGCATATTTACTCAGGATTAATTCTCAGTAAATAGAGCTGTAACAGCCGTTGTTTTAATATTTATGCTTCAGTGCAGTACCCCATTTGGAATCATATTTTGCACAACAAATAAGCATTTCTCTATTGACCTGGGACTATAAATACACATGCACTTACCATTTTTTCTGGATAATGTATTTTCCTTAAAAAATGGCAAAAAATTCTTTTCAGGTGCTTTATCTCAGGCAGAATTTTAGAGTAATACTTATCTAACACAGCTCAACAGAGTTCTTTGAGGGCAATGGGTAATTAAGAAATATGAAAAATAAATATAAAAATATAAAAACATTGAAAAATAAGGCAGCTGAAGAAGAATAGTTTAGAAGAGGAAGATAAATTGTGGGATTTATTATTTACTGTTACTCTGCTATAAAACATTTTTGTTATAATAGCTAATTTTACAATAATATACTAAATAGATAAATTCTTATGTAGTATTCACATATCTTTCATTACTAATAGCATTTGTTAATAGGTAAAATATAATATTCTTGAAATACTATTTTACTATAGATAAAATGTAATATGTAATTTTTTTTCATCAATGTATAATCATATCTCACTAATGAAATGTATTAAATAGTGCACAATGTTTTTGCATTTTTATTAAGAATAGAATTTCAAATTAAATTTGTTTTTCATAATTTTGATGAATATCTTTAATAATCAGTTTATAAGAATTATAAATATTTATTGCTAGGCTCTTATGTAAACTTAAGTGATTTGTTTGAATAATCCATGGTGGCTGAGTTAAAATGATTTAGCCAAATAACCTCCATTATGCTAAGCCAAAATAAAAGAAACTGTTTTATAGCTTAGTATGAAATGTAGTATGAAACTTGCTTTTTGTGAAATTTTGAACAAGACTATTTAGGCTGTCAGTTTGTTTCCTCAGAGACGATTTAAAGATTGATTAATTATTATGTGCTATCAAGTCAGTGTCAGCTCTTAGTGATCACAGAGTTTTCTACAGGTTTTGGGAAAAGAGTTGCATATATTTTACAACATTTCACTTTTTAACTTATAGAAAATGAAGAGGTCAAAGAGACAACTTTACGAGAACTTAAAATGCTTCGTACTTTGAAGCAGGAAAATATTGTAGAACTAAAAGAAGCTTTTAGAAGAAGAGGAAAATTGTATTTGGTGTTTGAATATGTAGAGAAAGTAAGTTATTTATTTAGAAAAAAATGCTAATGTGTTCCTGAATACAAATTGTTAAACTTGAAACCTGTTTTATGCATAAAAATGTTATACAACAGGGGTGTCAAACTCACTTTGTCACGGTTGCATCACGTGACGTATTGGGACTTTTTTCCCTTTCACTAAACTGGGCGGGGCCATGGCCAGTGTGTGATGCATCTGGCCCATGGGCTGCAAATTTGACAGCCCTGTTATACAATGTCATTAGTATTCTATATCAGTCTTACTATATCTGATAGTAAGTATATATGAATACTGTATCAGTCTGATATATTATTCTATATCAGTTAAGACTAATTTTTCTTTATGATCAACTTAAAATTTGACATTGGGGGCAATAGTTTTTTTATGCCTGAAAACAACCTTCAACTATATTTTATCTTTTTCACTGGAAAATAAATATAATTTATTTTATATATTAAATAAGGGATAGGATTTTTACGTAAATATAGTTAATTGATGAAGCAATAGTCCTAGATTTATGTAATAAGCTAATGTATAAGTCAGTGATGGCTAATCATGTTTTTCCCCAGGTGCCAAAAGCGTGTGTGTGCGTGCTAGCATGCACGCACACGTGCCCACTCCCATAATGCAGTGTGCCTCTTGCGTGCCCTGTCCCCCTGCACATGCACACGTGATCGCCCATTTTGGCCTCACATCCCAAAACAGCACTGTGGGGGGGGGGAAGCCTTTGCATCCCAGAACGGCTAGGGTGGGGGGGGAGCCTTTGTCTCCCCAAATGACAGGAATGTGGGGGAAAGTCTCCACAACGGCTGGGAGGCCGGGGAAAAGCCTTTGCCTTCCAAAATGGCTGGGAGGGGGGAGAAAGCCTCCAAAACAGCTGGGGGGGAAGCTTTTGCCTCTCAAAATGGCTGGGAGGGGGAAGCCTCCAGAATGGCTGGGAGGGAGAAAAAAAAGCTTTTGTCTCTCAAAATGGCTGGAAGAGGGGGAAAAGCCTCCAAAATGGCTGGGGGGAGGACCTTTACCTCCCAAAATGGCGGTGGGGAAGTCTCGCCTCCCAAAACAGCGCTGGAAGGGGAATCTCCGGAGATCTGGAAAGGCACAGGCAGCAGAAACTGAGGAGAAAGGTAGGTCCCCCCATGCTTGTGTGTGTGTCTCCTGCTTGCAGGGTAGACCCGAAAATCAGCTGGCCGGCAGGAAGCACGGGCATGGGCAATGGAGCTGAGCTGGGCGACGGCTCATGTGCCCGCGGAGAGTGCTCCGCATGCCATATCATGGGTATAAGTTATAGGTATGGTTTATAAACTACAGTGGCTAAGTTATCACAATAGTTAAACCAAGTTCAAACAAACACATTATTTTTAGGGGGAAATTGGTGAATATGCATTTTCTTAAAACCAGTTGAATTGCTCTATAGTTGGTGTACAGATTTATATCATAATACCATTGCTGATTGTTATTTTAATAGAGATTATTTTCTGCTTTAGGTTTTATTGTGCTTTGTTTTATGCATTGTTAAAACTTTGCTGCTCTTAGAAATTATTTTTATTTGCCTTTTATATTGTATAAATTGCATTATCATGTTGAATGCTTCTTTGGTTCCTCTTGTATAAGAGGACCCTATTACAAGCCATTAATGGTTGTTTCTAGGTAGTTGATAAATCTTAAATTGCAGAGTTTGTAATTTAGTTCTTTCTGTCTTTAATGATGTTGAACACAGAATATGCTTGAGTTGCTAGAAGAAATGCCAAATGGAGTCCCTCCTGAAAAAGTAAAAAGTTATATCTACCAGCTGATTAAAGCAATTCATTGGTGTCATAAAAATGATATTGTTCATAGAGGTAAGTAAATTAAACTTTAGACAGTATCTTTTCCTGAAAGCATAAATATGTTTTTAGTAAGGAAGTTGATTTCACCAATTAATATAAATTTATCTATTTGTTAATTTTAAATAATACATGAGGCAAAATTTTCTTTACGATAATAAGTAAAACACACAAACATACGCACTTCTAAAGTAAAATTGATGGGAGTTAGCTAAGAAATCCCACTGATTTTAATAAATCTAAATAAGATATTTTTTATGAATAATTTGTGATTTTCATTTTGCTGGTGTCTTTTTATTATTAATACATTTCTTTATTCTGATAATTCTTTATAAATTTTGTAATTGTAACTTCACTAAAATGTATTCATAATTGAAGTTAAAATGTTACTGAACTTCAGGTTTAAAAACTAAATATATTCCCCAGATTAATATTAAGCTTTCTTTTAGTATAGACATTTTGTTAAACTTGGTAACTATTATTCCAATATACTTTCTATTGGTTGTTCTATGATCATGCTTCAGTAACTTCTGGAAAGTGAGAAGTCATCATCTATTAAAATTCATCAGAGTAACAGTTGGAAGGGATCTTGGAGGTCTTCTAGTCCAAATCCCTTCTCAAGCAGGAAACCCTATACCATTTCAGACAAATGGTTGTTCAATCTCTTCTTAAAACCCCTTGGTGTTGGAGCACCCACAACTTCAGTTTGAAGTTTGGCCCTTATGTCTCTATTGCTGAAAGTTCCTTACAAAAATTTCCTGAATTTGAAAGAACTAGTTTGCTGTGGTGATTAAGGTGCTAGCGTAGAAACAGGCGACTATGAGTTCTAAGTGTCTCTTAGGCATAAAAACCAGCTGGGTAACTTCGGGGCATTCACTCTCTGTCAACCCAATTATCTCATAAGGCTATTGTTGTGGAATTAAATTTAAAATGAGGGGAACCTTCCCTTTCAAAATGTGTCCAAAATGTGTCATAAATGAAAAACGAAATTTTGAGTGTTTGGAAAAAAGGTGAGTATAAATGCAGTACATAATTAATATGCTGTACTGTTTCAGTTACCTGTTAATGCAGAACAGTGTATATGTTGTGATTTGTTAACTTTTTGCTATGCGTTTGAATATTTCAGATATTAAGCCAGAAAATCTTCTAATAAGCCACAATGATATTTTGAAATTGTGTGACTTTGGTAAGGCTTTTTTTAAAAAAATAGATATCTTTCATTACAATTCTTTATAATTTGAATTATTTTATGACAGTAAATAACCTTTTAAATTATAGTTTAATACAATACTGAAATACTAAAAAACTGAGAAAACTACACTGTTTTTCTTCTAAGCAGTTTCCTTCATTGTTCTGCACCCATAGACAGAATCTTCAAAGCTAAAAACAAACTACTTGCATCATTAAAAATATACTCTGAGAACTTCCATGGAGGACAGTGGTGAAATCCTCTGCATATTGCCACTGGTTCACTGCCAACACATGCATGTTGCACATCAAAAGCACGCTGCATGTGCATGCATGAACAATGCGCACCAAATGTACACTGCATGCACATGCGCAGTGCACACCAAATGTGCACTTCGTGCAGAAAAAGGAGGCTTAACAAGGTAAGTAGAACAGCGAGGGGGGGAACAGCTGTGCCATGTGATTTAGATTCACTAGAAAGCAGGATTTCCTGCTTTCTAGCGAATATAAATCGTGCGGCACAGCTGATCGTTGGAAATACCGGTTCAGATGAACAAGTAGCTTTTTTTAACTACTGGTTCACCTGAACCAGTAGCTTTTATCACTACTGGTTCGCCTGAACCTGTGCGAACCAATAGCATTTCACCCCTGATGGAGGAACTGTCTTGACCCTTTATCTCCCAACCAAATTATCTAAACTTTGTTCTCTATTGTTCCTTTGGAATGCAGACCCTCTTTCTTGGGAATCCAAAACACATTCCATCATGTCATCTCAGACTGCTATCTGGATATCATAATTCAGTGTTCTAAACAGTAGTGTTCTATTGGTTAGCAATATTTTTGTTATTACTGGGAAATGCAATTTTACTGATATTAAAATTAATATTTGTATAGGTACTCCTTGACTTATAACCACAATTGGGACTGGAATTTCCATTGTAAGTCATTGCAATCATAAGGCAAGTCAGATCCAATTTTACAAAAAAATTTACAGCGGTTGTTAAGCAAATCGCCATGATCATTAATCAAATCATGCAATTATTAAGTAAATCCAGTTTTCCCAGTGGAAATTTGCAAATTGCAATCACATTACTGCAGGATACTGCAACAGATTGTAAATGCAAGCCAGTTGCCAAGTACCCAAATTGTGACTACATGACCATGGGTCATAAATGTGATCACAGGTCAAATCACTTTTCTGTTATAACTTTAAGCCATTATTAAATGGTAATACGTCAAGGACTACCTGTATAACTAGAACACAAGAAATCTATTTATATTCTTAGTATTTTTCCTAGAGTCTTAGAGTGCTGATCCCATTGGGGGTAGGTCAGTCAAAAATTCAAAAAATTGTGAAATGCTTCAGTAAAAGAGATAATTAATGGCAGAGAAACTTAGCATATTTTTCAGAGTATAAGACGTACCGGAATATAAGATGCACCTTAATTTTTGGGGAGGAAAATAGGGGAAAAAAATTCTGCCTACCAGGCTAGCGTCCTTAGCTTGGTCAGCTTCAGTATTAGTTCGCTTGCTGGTTTTGAGGTTGAGGATGGTTGGGGCTAAAAAACATCTCCCAAAGCACAGCTGATCGATAAAGGGAGCAGCAATTAGAAAAGTAGGTAGAACATGGAAGATCACTTCACTCGCGTTGGGGCTGAAAAACAGCTTCAAAAGCACAGCTGATTGTCAGAGGGAGCTCCAGTGAATAAAGCAGGCAAAGTACGGAAGGGGTAAGAGAAGGCAGCAGCTGTTCCGGGTAGCCATTTTGGGCACTGCGCATCACGTTTTCAGCCTCCAAACATATTGCGTTTTTGGGCAGTGATCAGCGGCAATGTGCTTTGGCAATCCCTGCAGCCTTGAGGGATTGGAGGCTGAAAACACGATGCATGGAGCCCAAAAACACAAGCCATTTAAGTTGCATATCCAATGAAGTTATTATTCTGTCCAAAGAACTAGATGAGTGACGGCTAACCTTTTCCGATTGAGTGCCCAAAGTGCACGTGCACGCCCGAACCCCAAAATGCAGTGTACATGCACCCCCTGCGCATGCACATGCAGCCCCCTGAATGTGCCCTGCCCTCCCCCCATGTGCAGCAGAGACCCTAAGACCAGCTGTCTGGCAGGAGGCGTGCGGCAAAGCTGAACTGGAGCGATGGCTCACATGCCCACAGAGAGGCCGCTGCGTACCACTTCTGGCACGTGTGCCATAGGTTCGCCATCATGGAACTAGACATTGATACACATATAGTTTTGTATAATGTGCAAAAAAGTTTCTATGTTTTTTGTTGCTTAAATTGAAATTATTGGATTTGGAAACTTTAATATTTCATTTCATTAATGTACCTGAATGTATATGGTGATATATAAAGTAACCTTCAAGTACAAATGAATTTTGCATTTCCTTTTAATATTTAATTTCAAATGGTCACGGTTTTTTTCTGGTTAATAAATATGTTATAATGTTTTATTCTTTCTAATCTTTTAAAAACCTTATCCATACATGGAATTTCAGGATTAAAAAGACAATACATTACTGAATTACCAATATGTTAAGATCACTTTAATATTATTTTAATGAAGGTTTTGCACGGAATTTGTCAGAAGGTAGCAATGCGAACTATACAGAATATGTTGCCACAAGATGGTATCGTTCTCCTGAACTCTTGCTAGGGTAAGTAAACTTAGAATTTATAAATAATGTGATATAATTATAATTTTGTGTGTTTGTGTGTGTATCATGTGTTATATATAAAATATACGTATATAATACACATTTACACTCTTCAGTATTGGTCTATTTAATAAGCCCAGTTCATTATTACTTTAGCTGTTCTTGTCAATTGCCTAGTTTTTATAGCAAGAGTTGAATTGAGGATTTGTTTTCTTTTGAAGTATAGTATTTAAATATCATATTGTTAATATATATTTTCAAATAGAGCAAAGATGGCCTGTGGAAATTGAAAATATGATGCAATATCTCTTATTAGCAACGATTCATTTATGTATTCTATGATTTAATAAGGCAAATGCATATTGAAAACCTTTCTTTAAATTACAAGTTGTGTGTAATGATCTAAAATGTTGTCTTCACAGTAACTAGGGAAGTTTATGATACAAACTATAAACTAAAGCTAATCAGGAATAATCATTGAATAATTTCATTCTGTTATATTAGTAGATCAGAACAGAGGATGGATTGGGAGAATAAAAAATAATGGAAGAACACAAGACAAATCTTTTAATGTATTATCAAGAAAATTATGCAGATATGTCCATGAAGTCACTAGGAAACAAGATTGATCTAAAGAATATATTTTAATCTGCATGTTAATTTTTACTTCTTCAGTTTAACTCTAAATTCCTTGGAAAGAAAAATCAATAGGAACATTAATTTTGTCCTTCAGAGCCATTATTTCTTGGTGTGAATATTGTAAAAAGTCAAGGGCAGTTAGTCCAATCTGTTTAAAAAAATGTAGTTTCTATATTTTTTCTCATGTGCTAAATGTGAGCTTGGGACTATTGCAGCTATAATAAAGAGCAAACTACTAAAAGGAAATTTGTGTTTTATGTCTGAAGATATTTGATACTGATTCTGTTTTTAAAAAACCAATGCAGGGTAAAATACTTAAATATGTTATAGAAATATGAGATCAAGGAACAATAGTACAATATGCTTTTTTTTTCCAGGGCCCCTTATGGCAAGTCTGTAGATATGTGGTCAGTAGGCTGTATTCTGGGGGAACTTAGTGATGGGCAGCCACTGTTTCCTGGTGAAAGTGAAATTGATCAACTTTTTACAATTCAGAAGGTATTAGGACCACTTCCTGCAGAACAAATGAAGCTTTTCTACAGCAATCCCCGTTTCCATGGCCTACGGGTAATGTTTAGCTTAAATGTACCATGCATGTTTTCTGGTAGTGAATCTGCATGAAGTCTTTCTACCAAAATTCTCCCAATACTGTTCTTTATTTTATTTATTTATCAAATTTAGACACTACCCATCTCACTATCTAAATGACTAGGCAGTTTACAAATTAAAAAAAAATCATTAAATCACATAAAAATAGAGTTAAAATGGAATTAGAACTGAATGACAAACAGAGAGACAAAAGTAAGGATAAAAGATAAGATAAAAAGTAGAGGGAGTGCTTCTATACAATTAATGTGTACTTTCATTTTTACGGGTATGGCAAAGAATATATTTATGACACATGTTAATAGTGTTGTGATGATTGGAAATGTTTTTTGTCTTGTCTCCATTTATACAAGATTTTTGAAAAATTCAGATTGGAGCATTTAATAATTCATGTTTGGAGAAATTTTGCACATTACAATTAATTAATAGACTGAACAGTCACTAGAATAAATAAATGGATAAATATTGCTTGTATTCAATATAGGTAGTCCTCGATTTACAACCATTCACTCAACAACATTTCAAAGTTACTAATTCAGCTCCAGTGCCACAGCTGCCATTGAGGAATGCTTCCTCAAGTTCAAACAATGATCAGCCATCACAGCACAAAACCCCAAGCCATACCTGCATTCCACAGGCCCTGTATTGCCCAACTGATCTTCACCATCTTCTTACCATTGGCGTGCCCAACCTGGCCATATCCTAAAGCTGTTCATTCTGCTCTCCAAATTGCACTCTGTGTCCTCCAAATAGCACATTTGTTGTTGTGAGAATGGGAAAAGTGGCCTCACAGGGCCAGCAGCAACCTTGTGAAGGCCAAGGACATCATGTGGTAAAGGTCAGATGGGCCTTGGAATACAGGGTGGCAAGTGCATCTTGGAATGCTTCCTGGGACATTGTGGCTTTGTGCTGAGCTGTTTGAGCTTCCTAGGCATGATGACTTTGCAGCACACTATTGGGCTCCGCAGCTCTGGGGCTACTTGCCAAATTGGAGATTTCTTGGTGTGCTGCAGTTCTGGGGCTGCAAATGAACAGAGATGAAGGGAAATGTGCAGGTGCGGGGGTTGGAAGTAGTTCCTTACCTTATTGAGGCTCAGGGCTGGGAGAGTCCAAACCTGGTCAAATTTGCTTATCAATGGCAAGGGGAAGTCCTGGAAGTTCAGTCACTAAATGAGTGATACAGTCTTGTGATGTCATGCTTTACAACCACATCACTTAGTGACAGAAATTCAAGTTCCAGCTGAGGTTGAAAATTAAGGACTACTTGTATTTCCTTACCAATAAAGCTGCTGTTAGCTTTTTAAGAAACATAGGGCGTCTAATCCTACATCATCAATAGCACAGTTTGGGGTTGGTCTGACAAGGAAATTATCTTTGAGCTATTATTTAATTTACCTTTAACATTTTAGTTTTTCCTGTTTTGTTAGGATATAATGCTAACAAAATTTTAATGATTGGTAAATGCCAGTTCTCTATGTGAGTTATATGTAACCTGTATTACAGTTTCCTGCAGTCAACCATCCACAATCATTGGAAAGGAGATATTTGGGAATTTTAAGTGGTTTTTTACTTGATCTTATGAAGGTAGGAATGTTGATTGTTTAAATCTACAGAATAGAGAGAGAGAGAGAAAGAGAGGGAGGGGACTGTAATTTAGCTATATGTATGTTAATAGTCCTGCATAATCTTATTTATGAATAATTTGAAAATATAATTACTTCAAACATTTGAGATGGTATGGGGAAGGCACAGAGATAGGATTTTTTTTCATTCCTCCCCCCCTCCCCATTTCCCCTGAAATCAACACAACTGCATGTTTTTAACAAGGTAGAACTATTTTCAGATTTTGTATGGAATTTGTTTCCTTAATAGCACCCATTAAATAATTTTAATATATTAATGATGTAATAAATGTGAAAAATCAGATAAAACAAGGTCTTATAAGATTTTATTACAACCTTATAGCAAAAGAAACTTGCTGTGCAATTTTTATGAATTATATAAATCTGCATATAAACGTATACCTTATACTATAGAAGATTGCCATTGGCTGTTGTGTTTTTTTTTAAGAACAGATTTTAGAGTCAACATTTTTATGTAAGAGTGGAAATGATCAATAATTTTCAATTGCATATTGCATATTTTTTAAAGTTATGCTGTAACTTTAAAAAATTGCATATTTTTTAAAGTTATGCTGTAACTAGCAGCAACCACATCTATTACTATGTTATGTTTCTTAATTCTTAATATTTGACCTAAAGAACTTGCTGAAACTGGATCCAGCTGACCGATACTTAACAGAACAGTGTCTGAACCATCCATCATTTCAAACTCAGAGGATGTTAGATCGTTCACCTTCACGGTCAACTAAAAGAAAGCCTTACCATGGAGATAGCAACACTTTAACTAACAGGTAAATGATTGGAAATAATAATGTCAGCATTCTAATTATTTCAGATATAACTTGCTAAAATTAAGTAATACAATTAGGCCACTATCAAACATAGCACTTTTTTTGTGTATTCCATACAGTAAAAAAAGTAGAACAACCTAGATTTGGTTTGCTTTCTGGATGATAAGATTTTCTCTTGATACTTCAGAGTATCAGATTCACTTCTACACTGAACAGAGATGGTCCCGAAGCCCATATATTTTCTGGACTGAGTACTTAGTGAAATATATTGTTTATCAATACAATCACCTAATTAAAGAATTCTGCCTTAGCAGTGGTGTGACATAAGTGTGTCAAATCCTTGAATTTTGGGAGATCCAAAAAATTGGGATAGCCAATTTAGAACAGTTGCCATAGTTTAGTCATCTGGGTTATTAGATAATACTGTGAAGAAATATGATCACATAATCTTTATTTTCTATATCAAGACTGTAAAGGTGTTTTTAACTAATTTGGTATTTTAATTTTTTTTTTTAAAAAATGCTTTTCTTGTCTGTTCATAATATAGAAATCAATCTGGCAAAGGTACTGCTGTGCAGTCTCATCACAGATCAAACAGCAAAGAATTACAGAATGTGGGACTGCAAAGAGAAGATGCCCTTTCAACAAATGAAAGCTTTTTAAATGGAAATCTCCCTGTAAACTCTCACAGTCCAATGCTGTCAAAAAAGACAAACAATACTCCTTCATCTGGAAGTAAAGATCTAGCTAATAACAACATACCACATCTTCTCAGTCCAAAGGAAGTAAAGACAAAAACTGAATTTGATTTTAATTCAGAAGCCAAAACTTCAGATGCTCCTGGTACTAAATACCTGAAGTCAAATTCCAGATCACAGCATAATCGTCATTCATTTATGGAAGGTTCACAGAACAAAACTGGCACACTACAACTGGGTGAAAGGCATAGCCGTCACAGTTATATTGATACTATTCCACAAGCTTCAAAGAGCCCCTCATATCGCACCAAATCAAAAAGTCATGGAGCTCTGACTGATTCCAAATCTGTGGGTAATTTGTCTGAAGCTAGAATTCAAGTTTCAGAATCAAATAGCAGTAGGTATTTTCCATCCAGCTGTTTGGATTTAAACTCTCCTACTACACCAACACCTGCTCGTCATGCTGACAGTAGAACTTTGCTCAGTCCTTCTGGGAGAAATAACAGAAGTGATGGTACACTGGAATCACGAAGACCATCTACAAGACATTCCAAAACAATGGATGAGTTAAAATTGCCGGATCACATGGATGGAAGCCAGTTACATTCTGCATCTGCTCCTCATGAATCTTTTTCTTATGGTTTAGGCTACACAAGTCCTTTTTCTTCACAGCAGCGCCCTCATAGACATTCTATGTATGTGAGCCGGGACAGAGTGAGGACAAAGGGCTCAGAGGGTGGCTTAAGCGTAGGGCAAGGGATGGCAGCCAGAGCAAACAGCCTGCAACTGTTATCTCCACAGGTGCAACATAAATCTCTTACAAGATCTGTTGGCTCTTCACGTGAAGATTGCACAGAAGATTCCAATAGGGTTAGTTGAATTCTTGATTGTGAGGGATCTGGACCATTCATGGTTTTGTACTGTATGTTTGCCTGTTGTTAAAATAACTTTTATTTTTGCCTAAGGAATCCATATCTTTTTCAGCTGATTTCTTTCTCGTCAATTACTCCACCCCAGAGTAATATACTATTAACCTCTACCTTATTATATAAAATAAATTACGCCTATTGATATATTACTGTTGAAATTAGAATCTGTAATGTTGAATATTAAGTGTCACAAAGGCTACCCAGAAACTGAATAGTAGTTTCCCTTAAGGGTATTTTCTGGGGGAGGTTTATAAGTACCCTTCAAATTTTATTAATTAAAATTAAGGAGGCACTTGCTCGCTTGCAAGCTTAATAAAATATTTATATACACATTGTAGACAACTTCTGGCCAGAAAATATAATTACCTGATGTGTCTTGCCTGCTGTTTTTCTCTTGTCTGAAGGTGAATTGGCTAAACCTGTGGCAAAAGAGTGTGTCAGTTACAGTGTATGCAGGGGAAGAGGAAAAGGGGTCAAATGATAAAACATGGACTCTGACAGTCTGTAGAGATTCTCAGTCATCCAGGTCATGTTTGTCCCGAAGGTGCTTTTTCAGGAGGCAACTGGACTTTCTTATGTTTTCTTGGAAGATGTTTCGTTTCTCATCCAACCAAGAAACTTCTTCAGCTCTGACAGGATAGTGGGGAATGGAAGGATTTTTATCCTTCCATTCCTCACTATCCTGCCAGAGCTGAAGAAGCTTCTTGGATGAGAAGTGAAACGTCTTCAAAGAAAAAAAAAGAAAGTCCAGTTGCGTCCTGAAAAAGCACCTTTGGGATATACGCTGACATCACAACATAAACCCTGCTATGAGGACACAAATAGGGCTTCCATTATAATGTCACCATGGATGTTATCATTTTCATCATACTGTAATATTTATGGAGCTTTGAGTTTTAAATTAGAATAAATATAACAGAGGAGAAATACATTTGAGAAATATATGTTCTTTTTACTGGGAATTGAATGCTTTAGTAGGAATTTCTGAGTTGCCTTTATTTATATGTTGGAAACCATTTGTTTTATGGTTTTCTACCATTGAAGCTGAATATTCTCTTTTCCAAAAGAGACTATTGCTATAAATGCATGGTAATACATACATTAACATCTGTAATAAACTAGGAATGGGATATTGTTAATACCATTATAATGTGGTTAGTTGGAGATAGGAAGTATAAAAAAACTAGAAATCAGTATAAATACTGTTGGCCTTAGAAGTGTAGAATAATAGATCTAAAAAATTGTACTGATCAGAATAAACTCTTGCACAATATAAAGCCTATTTGATATATTACAAAAATGTTTCCACATAAAATGTACTTTAAGTACAAGATGATGTTTGAATAATTAAGGTAAAGGTTCCCCTCGCACATACATGCTAGTCGTTGCCGACTCTAGAGGGCGGTGCTCATCTCCGTTTCAAAGCCAAAGAGCCAGTGCTGTCCGAAGATGTCTCCAT
Source organism: Ahaetulla prasina (assembly GCF_028640845.1). Taxonomy (NCBI): domain Eukaryota; kingdom Metazoa; phylum Chordata; class Lepidosauria; order Squamata; family Colubridae; genus Ahaetulla; species Ahaetulla prasina. The sequence continues at coordinate 82,329,598 of NC_080543.1, read as the reverse complement.
GGTCATGTGGCCGCATGACTCAATGCCAAAGGCGCACGGAACGCTGTTACCTTCCCACCAAAGATGGTCCTACTTTTTCTACTTGCATTTTTACATGCTTTCGAAACTGCTAGGTTGGCAGAAGCTGGGACAAGTAACGGGAGCTCACCCCGTTACACAGCAGCACTAGGAATTCGAACTGCTGAGCTGCCGACCTTTCGATCGACAAGCTCAGGGTCCTAGACCCTTTTTGAATAATTATCACTTGAAATATTTTAAGTAAGATTTGCTAAAATCATTTATATTTTATGTGTCAAAAGACATTTTTTACAGAAAAAGATCATTAGTTCCAATCAGGTGCTTTTATTCTAAAATACCTTATTTTCTTAATTAGATTTCAATTTTTAAAATACATGCACATTGGTCTAATTTGCAGCAATTTTATTGGAAGCTACCCAGAATCACTTACGTGAGATGTGCAGCTTATATAAATCAAATAAACTAACAAATAAATAGTTATTAAATGAATGAGGATCACCCATCTTTGTAAACCTTTCCAGGTACCCATGGCCTCTTGAATTATGTATAATGTTTGGGATTGTATATTTTTTCAACAAAATTCAAGGGTCAATTGAAGGATCAGTATATTACCAAATAATAAGATTTTCCATTGGCAATCTAGTGGATTTAGTATATTTAACATCCACTGTGGTAGATTACATGACTTCATCATTTTTTAAAAGGTTTACATTGTTTCCTCATTCAAAAACCATTTATTAGAGGGATAAATGAGAATTAGTCATTAATCTGAATATATCAGGCAGGCTACTTCTATAATTATAACATGCAGCTTTTATTTTTAATGTGAAATTTATTTTTTATTTTAACAAGCTATGATCAGATTCAATCAAGTTTCTTTGGTCTAATAAATTTATCTATTGTTTTATTAAGGGTGGAACATATCGTGATCAACACCCAGAGGATGGAGCCTCCACAAAAGAAAATAGACTTCTGTATAATGATTCTGTACCTAGAAGAGTTGGTAGTTTTTACAGAGGTAATTTAACTTATACAGTTTAATACTACTTTAAAACAGAGTTGTAATAAAGGCAAGAACAGTTTAGGTAGCCAATGTTCAGACAGTCATATTCCTAACAAGTTGGAAGAATCTTCAATCCCTAGAACACTGAGTAAAATAAAGATGATTGGCTCCTTTTTTAGAAGGTGGTTCATTTTCCTTTACCAAAACTTACTTTGCCAGCTAGACTGATATAAAGGAGGATTCAATTTAGGCATTCTTATAAGCAGATTTTAAATATATTATTCAGATGTTTGTAAAATTATGTTTAGTATGGCTTATGCATAAGTATGCTTTTGACTACAGATTTTGTTTGGTTTATATCATTTATCTTTTGGGAAAATTGAGAAAAAGGAAATATTAGCAGAATGTACCACTTAACAAATTAAACAGACTTTCAAGAACAAATTACAGCAAAATGTTAACTCAAACTTCCTAGGTAATCTAGTTTTCATCAAAAATAATTCTCAATATGCAGGCCCACAGCAATTGATAAATTTGGCTGTATACTAAAAGATTGAGGTTCAGCAAAATAGCAGTCTTTTTCAGCAAATTAGTAGAAATTTTGGCTTAACATGTGGAAGGACAAGACCATTAGGCTAATTGTGTCTTAATCATAATGGCTCGAAGGATTGCCTGAACTTTATAAATATTAAAAAGTCTACTATGTTAGAAGGACTGGCCAGCCTATGACTGAGAATAGTTAAGGCTCAATTTAATTATGTGATTTAGGTCACTATCTAAAATTTCTTAATTCCACTAACTGCATTCTTATACTTAAGGGTATGAAATTCTGAATATAAAACTGTAATGATTAAAGTGATAAATGATATAATCTACAACAGGTGTCAAACTCTATTTCTCTGAGGGCTGCATCAGGATTGCGTTTGACCTCGGCCCAGGGTGGGCAAGGCCAACTCGACATCACTTGTGTTGGGGGCACCTATGGTGGCCCAAGCACTCTGCAAGCAAAAACGGGCTCCCAAGATCCATTTTCTGCTGCAACGGCTTCCTACAATCCTCTGCCAGTGAAAACAGAGATTGAGAGGGCTGCGTGCAGCCCTCGCAAGCTCCATTTTTGTTGGCTGACGCACCACGGGCTGATCCTTTGCTGTTTCCAGGATGGCCCCACGGGCCAGATCTAAGCACCCCATGGGCCAGTTCCGGCCCACAGGCCTTGAGTTTGACTCCCCTGATCTACAACATAAAGACTGCAGGACACTGGTATATATTATTTTTTGCTAAACCTTCACTTTCAGCCACATATGCATCTATTATTGAATTATGGCATGATATTGTAGAAGGACTGAATTGTTAAAATGATTTGTTTTCTAGTTTTGCATATTGACAAATGTTTAATGTAATTTTGATGCCATCTAAGAATTTCCTGTGGATAATATATTCCAAATTCTTTATATAAATAATGATTGGGCCTTATTGATCTTGGTCTAAAAACTGTGGTCACTAGAAAATAAATACAAAGAATGCAGTGGTTAGAATGCAGTATTGCAGGCAGACTGCCCATAGCCAGCAATTCAGTCCTGACAGGCTCAAAGTTGACTCAGCCTTCCATCATTCTGAAGTTGGTAAACTTAGAACCCAGATTGTTGGATGCAATATTTACAGCATTTAGAGAGTGCTGTAAAGCACTATGAAGAGCTGAAAGCACTATGAAACGGTATATAAGTCTAAGTGCTATTTCTATAAATATAATCAGCATCTGGTTTTATTTTTTTTCTGCAGAAAAATCTGGTACATTTGCACTGACCTTCTTACCTTCTCATTTGTGATTCTTTTGTATTTGGATAAATTCAGGTTTTTTAGGCATTTTTAAAAAATAATGGTTACAGTCATTTCCTTTCTCTGGAAATAATTTCACAGGGCAAAGCAATGATTATTAATTTTCTAGAAAACTTCCTTGGGTTTTAAAGGGAGGCAGTGTTAAATCACAAGAGTTCAAATCTAAGATGAATAAGATTAAAATAAACAATTCTTCACTCTACTTAAAGTCTATTCAGCAACCAGATCATCTTCATTGATATCTATGCATACAATACATTATATATGGATTGAAACCAAAAGTTATCAAAACATGAATTGCTATAATCACCTTCCAACTTCAGCCACTGATAACTTAATGTATTTAGAGCTCCTCTACTATTTATTTATTTTTATTTTACTTTATTTATTTCATTAAGCATGTATTTTATGACAGATACGAGTGTAAACATAATTATAAATACATGTAAAGGATAAGAATAAAAGAAAACATTAGGACAGGGATAATAGGCACGCTGGTGCGCTTATACATGCCCCTTACAGACCTCTTAGGATTGGGGTGAGGTCTACAGTAGACAGGCTAAAGTTAAAGTTTTGGGGATTTGGGGAAGAAACCACAAAGTCAGGTAGTGCATTCCAGGCGTTGACAACTCTGTTACTGAAATCGTATTTTCTGCAATCTAGTTTGGATTGGTTTACCATGAGTTTGTATCTATTGTGTGCTCTTGTATTGTTTTGGTTGAAGCTGAAGTATTAATTGGCTGGTAGGACATTGTAGCAGATGATTTTATGTACTATGCTTAGGTCAGACCGAAGACGGCAAAGTTCTAAGTTGTCTAAGCCCAAGTTGAGTCAGGTGGCATAAGGTATTTTGTTGCGAGCAGAGGAGTGGAGGACTCTTCTTGTGAAATATCTCTGGACTCGTTCAATTGTATTAATGTCTGATATGCAGTGTGGGTTCCAGACAGATGAGCTGTATTCAAGAATTGGTCTGGCAAAAGTTTTGTATTGCCCTAGTTTGCAGTTCAATATTATCAGAGAAGAAACTCTTAATGCTTTTTTTAGCAATGCTGTTACAATGAACTCTGGTACTTAGATCATTTGAGATGAGTACTCCAAGGTCTTTGACAGAGTGGGGATCATCTGTTAGGTCGTATCATTCAGCTTGTATTTTGTGTTCTGATTTTTTTTGCCAATGTCTAAGAATATTCGTTGGTCGAGATTTGGAATTGCCAATTGTTTGACCATTCTGACATATTGTCAAGGTCTTTTTGTAGAGTAGCAGCATTGTCAATGGTGTTGAATAGTTTTACATCATCCGCAAAGAGAACACAGTTCGTATAATATTATCACAAAGATTATTTATATAAAGTATAAAGAGTGTGGATCCTAAAACGCTGCCTTGGGGGACACCGCTGTTAACAGGTGCAGGGTTAGATAAGGCGTTCCCTATTTTGACTACTTGCTGCCTATTTGATAGGAACACACTATCCACTTATGCAGAAATCCGGAAATGCCATAAGATTGTACTTTTAGAAGTAGCTTGTCGTGTACCACTGAATTGAAGGCTTTACAGAAGTCTATATAAATTGCATCTATTGATTTACCCTGGTCAAATTTTGAAGTCCATATATTTTTGCAGTGTAATAGTTGCAGATTGCAGGACAATTTTTTTCTAAAGCCAAATTGCTTGTTAGAGAATAGGTTGTTAGTCTAAGTAGAGGGTAATGGATTGGTTTATGATTGATTCCATGACTTTGCAGGTGACACAACGTAATGAGATTGGTCTGTAATTATCAACTAGGTTGGGGTCACCCTTTTTGAAGATAGGGATGACCATGGCTAGTGACCATAAGTTAGATAAGGAGCTGGTTCTGAAAGATATTTCATAGATTACGCTAAGTGGTTCTACTATGGTGGTTGAGAGCTTCTTTACGAAGTAGGCACATAATCCATCAGGGCCAATCGACAGAGATGGTTTTAGCTTGCGTAGTGCCTTTTCAACGGCACCTTCTGTGAAACTGACGTCATAGATCATTGTGAGTAGTTGTGGTACAATTGGGAAATGAGGGGCATGAGCCATTGCTGTTTACAAAGGCTGAACTGAAGAATGTGTTGAAGAGGTTGGCCTTAATGGTTTCATAATTACAGTCTTTCCCGTTTGGTCCTTTTAGTGGTGGGATGGATCTTGAGTCTTTAAGTTTGCTGTTTACGAAATTGTAGAAGGCCTGGATGGATTTAATGTGTATTAGGTTTTCCTCTTGTTTGCTGTGATAGCTGATGCATTCTGCCTTTATCTTTTGGCATACAGTTTTGTAGTGACTTTTAAAGTTACCTACATAGCCAATTTTGTTTTTGCGCCACACTACACTACACATACTACACTACAGAAATCAAATTTCTTTTAAACCTTTGTTCTTTTCTCAACACTGGTAGAATATTATGATTCATAATCCATCATTGAAATAAACAGAAACAAATTTCAGCATCACATGTTGAGTAAACTATATAATCTTCTGCGAAGCATGAATAGGTGCCATCTTATTGTGTTTTTAAAAATAGATAATTGAGAATGTATACAGTGTAACCTTACATTTCTTCTTGTAGTCCCATCTCCACGCCCAGAAGGAACATTTCTAGACAATAGTGCCTCAAACAGAATACCTGCATTGCCTGCAGAAAGCAGTAATGTAACAAGCCATTCAAAGAGACAAACTGCTTTTGATTCCTGGTAAGTAAGTTTCTTTATAAAAGATAAACCACAGTTAGTTTATATAGAAGTAGAAAAGTTAATATAGAAACAAATTAACATTTCCTAATTTCTTAAATGATTACTTCATTTAAGATGATTAATTCATCCAGTAGTCACACTGAAAATTTGAACTGGAATCAGAAATTACCAACAAGGTTTAATAGATTCTCGTAATTTTATTAAGTTTCCTATTTCATGCAGATCAGTTGTATCTTTAAACATGTCTACCTTTCAAACTTAATTGAAATTAATTGATGGCCAGTTCAGAACACATGTAAACACTGAATCTATACATCAACAAATCCAAATGTATCAGCCCTCCACCTTGCATTTTTTAATGATTCCACTGGATTGACTTGAGGTGTACACTCTACATCAGTGGTTCCCAACCAGTGTGCCGCGGCACTAAGGGGTGCCGTGAGATCTTTTGAGGGTGCCGGGAACTTTTGAGCTACGGAGATTTTAAATATCTATTTCCTTATAAGGGTGCCGGGAACTTTTGAAAGGCTTTCCAAGGGTGCCTCAAACAAGAAAAGGTTGTGCCTCAAACAAGAAAAGGTTGGGAACCACTGCTCTACATATTCATTGGGACCATGATGAGATCAACATTTATTCTCTTTTTCCTTCTTAAATCTTCCATAAATCATTTTTTCTTGTTGAATGGTTTTTGTTGTTATCTTTTTATTATTGCTGTTAGACTTCCAGAATTTGTGTATCACAAGATGGGCAGTTGTGTGTATATATGTATGTGTATGTGTGTGTACACACACACACACACACACACACACACACACACACACACACACACACACAAACACACACACACACATACCAAATATATATTTGCTGATAAAGAAATAAAGGGAAACTAGTATAGATCTATTTCAAGCTTTTTAGCTTTCATCAGCTAGCCATACCCTTACTCTGATTTGAATATATATATTTGGCCACCTAATGAGAAGGAAGGACTCACTGGAGAAGAGCCTAATGTTGGGAAAGATTGAGGGCAAAAGAAGAAGGGGACGACAGAGTTTGAGGTGGCTTGTTGTGACCCAGGCCCAAGTAGGTAGTAGGAAACTCAGTCAGTGAAAAAACAAACAAACTTTATTCAAACAGCTGAGAATTACTTCATTCCCAGCGTAGTTCAACTAAATTAAAGCAAATTCCTCCCAACACAAATTCCTCAGTCCTATCACAAACCTTGGTCCAATTAGGCAAACGTTCAGAAGTCACTGATACAAAAATAAATGCACAAAGTACTAACATTGTTTTCCGGCAAAGCCCAAAAGCCGTTGCTGGTCTGTTTTAAGCCTTATGGGAGGGGCCAGTCATCTCTTGGCCCTACTCCCGAGTTGTCCTCTTTGCTTGAATTGCTCTTGCCTTCTGGCAGCTCTTCTCATGCGTGCATTAGGAACAGGCTTCTCCTGTTTCTCTGCCTCACTACTATCAGTCTCTGGAGTCCGCACCTCACTCCCAGATGGCCCTGGCCCCACCTCAGCCTCATCGCTGTCCAACTCTGTTGCAGCTCCGCAGGCTGCTGGCAGACCACAACACTATCCCTCACCACAGGGCCCTTTCCCCAAGGCTGACAATTCGGATGCTGCTGGGATGGGAATTGGTCATGGAAGGCTTTCACCAAGGCAGGTGCATGCACGGAGGTCACATCCTCCCAGGTGAAGTCCTCTGGCCCATATCCCTTCCATTCAATGAGATACTGGAACTGTCCTTTGAGCCACCGGGAGTCCTGAATGCTGGCGATCTCGTACTCAGATGGTTCATCTCCATCATGTGGTTCTGGTTGGGGACAGTCAGGTTGGCAGAGTGGACAGGCTGGCCATTCTGGGACAAGGCGGGATCTATAGAAGACTGGGTGGAGGAGGCGTGGCCAGCGTCGCAGGTGAGACAGTCGCAAACCCTGATGTCTCTGGGGTTTGCGCCAATATCCCCCCCGCCCAGGGGGTCCGTCCAAACTTTGGATCGGACCATAGTGTCTCGAAGGGGCAGCAAAGAGTGGGGGAGCTGCCGGAGCGAACGGGGAAATGGCAAACTCCCCATTGCTCCGGATCTTTTCCCCGACCCAGAGGGTGGAATGCAGCGCCATAGTCCATCATGGCAGCTGCACCAAAGCCGCAGTGGCCACAAGAGCGGGCAGGAGGAAGAAGCAGCAAGAAACAAATTGTTGAAGTCGGGTAAATGATGATCTCACAAAGAAAAAATAAGAATTTAAAATAGGCACAATCCTTGGGGAGAACTTGTAGATTGGCAGCTAATTGAATAACAAGTGAAAGTGAAAGTCAATTTGGAGAATACACATTCGGGAAGTGAAAGAGAGAAGATAGGGCTTGGGATGGAAGCAGAGCCCCATTTAAATAAAGAAAAGGAAAATAAATCTTTTTCAACTAAACAATGGTTTGGAGATTCCTGGAAGCCTTAACAGATTATATTGGAAATTAAAGAATTAGGAGAAAAAAGTAAAAGAAGCTATTGAACTGTTTTTTATGCGAATATCTCAAATCCCTCTGTTTTAAATTTATGGAATATTAAAGATATTAATAGGACATAAGAACCTGGAAGATAAATAAATACAATAAAGGGGAAATCCTGGAAAATTGACCTCCAAGTACCAAAGCATTTGAGAACAAAGGAACTTTGTCACCAGAATGGCTACTTATTACTTGTGAGCTGTAACTGTTTCAAAAGGAGACATCTAGAGGCAGAGGAAGATAGCTAGAGGAATGGTGTTGCTGGGACTACACAACAGCTTTAGAAGAGAGTTTCAGATGGCGTGTCTTTGAACTATAGAAATTAAATTCCCTATTTACACAAGAACCCAGGCAAAGAAAGTATGCAAGAATGGAATAGCAGACTATTCCCCATGGAGAAAGTTCTGTGGGTGTGGGCACACGCCATTCTTTTGGAAGAAACTTATGGCTGCCTTTATAATTAGAGGAAGAGGAAAATAGCAAGAGTCGAATAGCTTTCTTGTGACTATTCCCATGAGGATAGATGTCGCTGGGACCACACAACCGTTTTAGAAGAGACTTCTAGATGGTATGTCTTTGGATTATTGATTTAAGCGGAGAATTCCTTACTTAAGAAGAACTCAGAGGCAAAGAAAGAAAGCAAGAATGGAATAGTGGACTATTCCCACGGAGAAGGCGCTGCTGATGTAGACACACAACATTTTTTTTGAAAGGAACTAATGGCTGCTTTTAGAGTTATGTTAAGAAATTTATTTTAGAAAATGTTAATATCTACATTAAAATTTGAGTGACAATTATGATAAAAATAATTGAGATTTTGTGAAATGGAGGGAAAAATACTAGAATAAATTGGGATAAGAGGGAAATGAGTGTTATTATACTGAGGAAAAAATTCTCTTTTTTTGCTTTTATAAATAAGTATGGTAATGAAAGGAGTTGATAAAACTTCTAAGGAAACAGTTAATATTTGGGGGGAATAACTGGGGGAAATAATTAGTGACTATCCTTGTAAATGTTAAATTTTATGTCTGATATCAAAATGGATTAGATGGAAAACTTTAGATATATGTTATTGATTTAGAGGTAGAGGAAGACGAAGGGAAGAATGAAATTGTCTATGTGATCTCTTGGCAGTTTTAAGAAAGAGATTTTAGATAGGATGACCTCTGATTAGTAATGTAGATATAAAGCTGAGAGTGGTAAATATATGTTATTGATTTAGAGGCAGAGGAAGATTATGAGGGAAGAAAGAAATTGTCTATGTGATCTCTGGGCAGTTTTAAGAAAATGATTTTAGATGGTCTGACCTCTAATGTAGACATAAAGTTGATTGATGAAACTTCAAAAAATGTAAATAGAAGATTTAGATATTAAAAATAGATTAGATGAGAAACTTTAAATATATGTTATTGATTTAGAGGCAGAGGAAGAGGATAAGGGAAGAAAGAAATTGTCTATGTGATCTCTGGGGAGTTTTAAGAAAATGATTTTAGATGGTCTGATCTCTGATTAGTAATGTAAATATAAAGTTGATTGGTGAAACTTCAAAAAACGTAAATTGAAGATTTATTAAGAAATTTAGGAGGAATTAACCACGGGGGACTTGACTTCACTCAAATACTCTTCTAAATGCGTTGAATTTGACCTTTTTTTCTATCAGATTTTGTGCAAATGAATAATTGAATTTAGGAAGAAGAAGGAAGATTTATTGTATTAGATTATAATATGTGAAATTTAATATGTTTAAAAATGTACCTGACCAATAATTTGTTCAAAAGGATTTTTTTATTATTATGTTTATAAAAAATAAAAAAAATTGGCAAAAAAAAAAAGAAGACTGGGTGGACACATATTGAGCGTGGCAAGGTCAGGCGATAGGCAACCAGCTTAATAACCGCCTCAACAGGAAACGGACCAAGGTACCAGTGGTCTAGCTTTCTGACTGGCCAGTCGAATGGAAGGTGCCTGGTGGACAACCAGACCCAATCCCCCACAGCCAATGGGGGCGTCACCCGCCAAGATCAGTCCGCAACTTTTTTATAGTCCTCCTTGGCTTTCTCTAGATACCATTGCACCAACTGATGGACGGCCTGCAACTCGGACAGAAAGTCATTAGCCACCGGTACCCGGGAGTCGAGTTGTGTTAGGGGAAAGAACCGAGGATGATATCCTGGTCAGTGGGGAAGTCCTCCATTCTCAGACTGATAAAAAGCTGGCATTGTCCCGTAAAAGCAGGAAACATGGCTTGAGTACCATCAAACTTGTCTGGCATGGCAATATGACATCTACAGGGAGGGGGAGAAGCTGGAGCTGAGCCATCTGTGCAGATAACAAAGCTACTTGCTGCTGAAGGTGCGCATTCATGGCACAGAGCTCCTCCATTGTTATAGAGGTTTGTTGAGAATTATCCTCGTGGGCCAGAAAACAAACTGTTGTAACCCAGGCCCAAATAAGTAGTAGGAAACTCAGTCAGTGAAAAAACAAACTTTATTCGAACAGCTGAAAATTACTTCATTCCCAGCATAGTTCAACTAAATTAAAGCAAATTCCTCCCAACACAAATTCCTCAGTCCTATCACAAACCTTGGTCCAATTAGGCAAACATTCAAAAGTCATCGATACAAAAATAAATGCAAGAATACGAAGTACCAACGTTGTTTTCCGGCAAAGCCCAAACGCCGTTGCTGGTCTGTTTTAAGCCTTATGGGAGGGGCCAGTCATCTCTTGGCCCTACTCCCGAGTTGTCCTCTTTGCTTGAACTGCTCTTGCCTTCTGGCAGCTCTTCTCATGTGTGCATTAGGAACAGGCTCCTCCTGTTCCTCTGCCTCACTACTATCAGTCTCTGGAGTCCGCACCTCACTCCCAGATGGCCCTGGCCCCACCTCAGCCTCATCACTGTCCGACTCAGTTGCCAGCTCTGCAGGCTGCTGGCGGACTACAACACTATCCCTCACCACAGGGCCCTTTCCCCAGGGCCACAACATGGCTGGATGGAGTCACTGAAACAGTAGGTGTGAGCTTAAATGGACTCCAGAGGATGGTAGAGGACAAGAAAGCCTGGAGGAATGTTGTCCATGGAGTTGCAATGGGTCAGACATGACTTCGCAACTAACAATAACAACATCTCTCTCTCTCTCTCTCTCTCTCTATCTATCTATCTCTCTCTATCTCATATTTTGCTTTGCTTGCACAAGCTCGCACAAGCATGAAGCCGTAAGTACCAGCCAGAAGATGATGAGTGAGATCTCATTGAAACGTCACCAAGATGCTCTCAACCTTACACGGTAAAAGACCCGAATACGTCAAGACCTACATATTTATTTATTTATTTATTTTTATTTATTTATTTATCAAACTTCTATACCGCCCTTCTCCCGAAGGACTCAGGGCGGTGTACAGCCTCCATTTAAAACAATTAATATACATATTAAAATAACAATTAAAAAACTTATTCAATAAAAGGCCAAATTAAAACCGTCGATTGACCATAAAAATACCCAATAAAATTACCATTAAAAGTTTAAAATTTAAATTTAAAATTTAAAAATCAGGCCAGTCCCGCTTGTATAAATAAATAAGTTTCAGTTCCCGGCGGAAGGTCCGAAGGTCAGGCAATTGGCGTAAACCGGGGGGAAGTTCGTTCCAGAGAGTAGGTGCTCCCACAGAGAAGGACCTTCCCCTGGGGGCCGCCAGCCGACACTGCTTGGCGGACGGCACCCTGAGAAGACCCTCTCTGTGAGAGCGTACGGGTCGGTGGGAGGCATGTGGAACAGCAGGCGGTCCCGTAAGTACCGGGCCCTAAGCCATGGGCGCTTTGAAGGTGGTAACCAAAACCTTGAAGCGCACCCGAAGACCACAGGTAGCCAGTGCAGACTGCGCAGGAGTGGTGTTACCGGGAGCAACGCGGTGCTCCTCAATCACCAGCAGCTGCATTCTGGACTAACTGCAGTCTCCGGGTACACTTCAGGGGTAGCCCCATGTAGAGAGCATTGCAATAATCCAGTCGAGAAGTGACAAGAGCGTGAGTGACCGTGCATAAGGCATCCCGGTCAAGAAAGGGGCGCAACTGGCGGACCAGGCAGACCTGGTAAAAAGCTCTCCTGGAGATGGCCGTCAAGTGATCTTCAAACGACAGCCGTTCATCCAGGAGAATGCCCAAGTTGCGCACCCCTTCCGTTGGGGCCAGTGACTCGCCCCCAACAGTCAGCCGCGGTTGCAGCTGACTGTACCGGGATGCCGGCATCCGCAGCCACTCCGTCTTGGATGGATTGAGTCTGAGTCTGTTTCTCCCCATCCAGACCCGTACGGCCTCCAAACAATGGGACAGCACTTCGACAGCTTCGCTGGGGTGGCCTGGGGTGGAAAAGTACAGCTGGGTATCATCAGCGTACAGATGATAACTCACCCCAAAGCCACTGATGACCTCGCCCAACGGCTTCATGTAGATGTTGAACAGGAGAGGCGAGAGAATCGACCCCTGCGGCACCCCACAAGTGAGGCGCCTTGCGGCCGATCTCTGCCCCCCTGTCAACACCATCTGCGACCGGTCGGAGAGGTAGGAGGAGAACCACCGATAAACGGTGCCTCCCACTCCCAACCCCTCCAACCGGCGCAGCAGGATACATATAATATACATACACACACACACACACACACACATATGTTTTCGTAGATTTTCACAGGTATAGGTATGTAGGTCTTGGCATATTCGGGTCTTTTCCCATGTAAGGTTGAGAGTATCTTGGTGACGTTTCGAAGAGATCTCACTTGTCATCTTCAGGCTGGTGCTTTCGGCTTCGTGCTCACACAAGCACAAACCCGAAAGCACCAGCCTGAAGATGATGAGTGAGACCTCGTCGAAACATCGCCAAGATACTCTCAACCTTACACGGTAAAAGACCCGAATACGTCAAGACCTACATACTTATTTATTTTTTTATTTTTTATTTATTTATTTATCAAACTTCTATACCGCCCTTCTCCCGAAGGACTCAGGGCGGTGTACAGCCTCCATTTAAAACCATTAATATACATATTAAAATAACAATTAAAAAACTTATTCAATAAAAGGCCAAATTAAAACCACGATTGACCATAAAAATACCCAATAAAATTACCATTAAAAGTTTAAAATTTAAATTTAAATTTAAAAATCAGGCCAGTCCCGCTTGTATAAATAAATAAGTTTTCAGTTCCCGCGGAAGGTCCAAGGTCAGGCAATTGGCGAAACCGGGGAAGTTCGTTCCAGAGAGTAGGTGCTCCCACAGAGAAGGACCTTCCTGGGGCCGCCAGCCGACACTGCTTGGCGGACGGCACTGAGAAGACCTCTGTGAGAGCGCACGGGTCGGTGGGAGGCATGTGGAAACAGCAGGCGGTCCCGTAAGTACCCGGGCCCTAAGCCATGGAGCGCTTTGAAGGTGGTAACCAAAACCTTGAAGCGCACCCGGAAGACCACAGGTAGCCAGTGCA